>NW_025215192.1:0-2910 GCF_004010195.1 Chiloscyllium plagiosum | reverse complement strand
GGACTACACAAGGGTAGGACTACACAAGGACAGGAATACACAAGGACAGGACTACACAAGGATAGGACTACACAAGGGTAGGACTACACAAGGATAGGAGTACACAAGGACAGGACTATACAAGGACAGGACTATACAAGGACAGGACTACAAGGACAGGACTACACAAGCATAGGACTACACAAGGACAGGACTACACAAGGACAGGACTACACAAGGACAGCACTACACAAGGATAGGACTACACAAGGATTGGACTACACAAGGACAGGACTGCACAAGGATAGGACTACACAAGGACAGGACTACACAAGGATAGGACTACACAAGGACAGCACTACACAAGGATAGGACTACACAAGGATAGGACTACACAAGGATAGGACTACACAAGGACAGGACTGCACAAGGATAGGACTACACAAGGACAGCACTACACAAGGATAGGACTACACAAGGATAGGACTGCACAAGGACAGGACTACACAAGGGTAGGACTAAACAAGGATTGGACTACACAGGACAGGACTACTCAAGTACAGGACTACACAAGGACCAGACTAGACAAGGATAGGACTACACAAGGACAGGACGACACAAGGATTGGACTACACAAGGACAGGACTGCACAAGGACAGGACTACACAAGGGTAGGACTAAACAAGGATTGGACTACACAAGGACAGGACTACACAAGGATAGGACTACACAAGGACAGGACTACACAAGAACAGAGGTAAACACAATGAGTGCAGATGGTGGAAACCAGATTCTGGATTAGTGGTGCCGGAAGAGCACAGCAGTTCAGGCAGCATCCAAGGAGCAACAAAATTCGACGTTTCGGGCAAAAGCCCTTCATCAGGAATAAAGGCAGAGAGCCTGAAGCGTGGTGAGATAAGCTAGACGAGGGTGGGGTGGGGAGAAAGTGGCATAGAGTACAATGGGGGGGTGGGTCGTAGGGGGGCGTGGACCTGGCCAGGTAGTCACGGAGGGAACGGTCTTTGCGGAAGGCGGAGAGGGGTGGGGAGGGAAATATATCCCTGGTGGTGGGGTCTGTTTGGAGGCGGAGAGGGGTGGGGAGGGAAATATATCCCTGGTGGTGGGGTCTGTTTGGAGGCGGAGAGGGGTGGGGAGGGAAATATATCCCTGGTGGTGGGGTCTGTTTGGAGGCGGAGAGGGGTGGGGAGGGAAATATATCCCTGGTGGTGGGGTCTGTTTGGAGGCGGAGAGGGGTGGGGAGGGAAATATATCCCTGGTGGTGGGGTCTGTTTGGAGGCGGAGAGGGGTGGGGAGGGAAATATATCCCTGGTGGTGGGGTCTGTTTGGAGGCGGAGAGGGGTGGGGAGGGAAATATATCCCTGGTGGTGGGGTCTTTTTGGAGGCGGATGATTTGGTTTATGCAAAGGTTGGTAGGGTGGAAGGTGAGCACCAGGGGCGTTCTGTCCTTGTTACGGTTGGAGGGGTGGGGTCTGAGGGCGGAGGTGCGGGATATGGACGAGTTGCGTTGGAGGGCACCTTGAACCACGTGGGAAGGGAAATTGCGGTCTCTAAAGAAGGAGGCCATCTGGTGTGTTCTGTGGTGGAACTGGTCCTCCTGGGAGCAGATACGGCGGAGGCGGAGGAATTGGGAATACGGGATGGCTATTTTTGCAAGAGATCGGGTGGGAAGAGGTGTAATCCAGGTAGCTGTGGGAGTCGGTGGGTTTGTGAAAAATATCAATGTCAAGTCGGTCATCATTAATGGAGATGGAGAGGTCCATGAAGGGGAGGGAGGTGTCAGGAGGTGTCACAAGGACAGGACTACACAAGGTCAGGACTACACAAGGGTAGGACTACACAAGGGCAGGACTACACAAGAATAGGATTAGATTACTTACAGTGTGGAAACAGGCCCTTCGGCCCAACAAGTCCACACCGACCCGCCGAAGCACAACTCACCTAGATCCATTCCCCTACATTTACCCCTTCACCTAACACTACGGGCAATTTAACTTGGCCAATTCACCTGACCTGCACATTTTTGGACTGTGGGAGGAAACCGGAGCACCCGGAGGAAACCCACGCAGACACAGGGAGAACATGCAAACTCCACACAGAGAGTCACCTGAGGCGGGAATTGAACCCGGGTCTCTGGCGCTGTGAGGCAGCAGTGCTAACCACTGTGCCAACGTGCTGCCCACAAGGACAGGACTACCTAAAGATAGGACTACACAAAGATAGGATTACACAAGGACTGGACGACACAAGGTCAGGACGACACAAGGACAGGACGACACAAGGACAGGACGACACAACGACAGGACTACACAGGACAGGACTACACAAGGATAGGAGTACACAAGGTCATGGAGTATACAAGGATAGGCCTACACAAGGACAGGATTACTCAGGGATATGCCTACACAAGGACAGGACTACACAAGGATACATCCACATAAGTACAGGACTATACAAGGACAAGACTACACAAGGACAGGACTACACAAGAATAGGATTAGATTAGATTGGATTACTTACAGTGTGGAAACAGGCCCTTCGGCCCAACAAGTCCACACCAACCCGCAGAAGCGCAACCCACCCAGACCCATTCCCCTATATTTAATCCTTCACCTAACACTACGGGCAATTTAACTTGACCAATTCACCTGACCTGCACATTTTTGGGATGTGGGAGGAAACCAGAGCATCCAGAGGTACCCACGCAGACACGGGGAGAACGTGCAAACTCCACACAGAGAGTCACCTGAGGCGGGAATTGAACCCAGGTCTCTGGCGCTGTGAGGCAGCAGTGCTAACCACTGTGCCACCATGCTGCCCACAAGGACAGGTCTACACAAAGACAGGACTAAACAAGGATAGGATTACACAAGGACTGGACTACACAAGGATAGGACTACACAAAGATAGGAC
>NW_025215191.1:65203-69962 GCF_004010195.1 Chiloscyllium plagiosum | reverse complement strand
GGAACCACCCCGGGTTTTCCAGAAAGAGCTTCCCAAGCTCCACTTAACCCAGGAGCAGAGTGTGAGGGGACCCTGACTGAACAAAGACCTGGTCACAGAACAGTGTCACCTCCTTCAACATGACCTGCAGCTTCAACCGGGAGAGGATGGTGCTGCCAGTGACTGTTAGGGTCACTGTTTCATTCAGCTTCTATGTTCCGGAACTTTCCAGGCCGGAGTGGATGACAGCTCCATCATCTCCCAATATCTCAACATCAATGTCACCATTTGGTGACAGAGGATATATATTGTGCATGAGGTGAATGTTTTCTCTCTCAGCCGAGAGCTGCCGGGTGTATCCGTGTTTTTCCAGTATAGCAGGATTCCCGATGATTACATGGCTCTGTGGGGTCCCCATGTTAATGAGGAGAGTTAGAGGAACTGAAGAAACTGTCACTCCATTAATGTCGCAGAGTGGCCATGCACAGGACATCATGTTGGTGAATACTCACTGTACTGGCAGCAGCCACCTCCTCTTCATTCAGAGGCAGTCAGCCATTCCCATCGTCTTTGGGTCTCCATTCGGAAAGAAAGGATAGCCTTTCGGCTAAAGGCTGTCCCATTTATACACGGCCTAAAACACCCACCCCCATACCATTCTCCACTACCAACCAATCACATCAACATATCCCGTGTGTACTGAGAGCAACAGGACAACTGGGAATGTCAGGGAGCAGACCATCTGGGAGATGGAACAACACATCCCATGCCTGAATGGTTTAGAGTGAACCCTCCAGAACACACTGTATCACTATGTTGTGTAATCCCTCTCCATTTCAGTAACATACTACCTTCAACTCTTCCTGAAAAAGCTGGCAGGTTATACATTCTGTTATATTCCACCTGGCAACGTATTATTAATTGAATTTACCTGTCCATATCAATTTGCAGACTCTCCACATGCTCTGAATAATTTTATGTCTTGCTTACCTTAGTGTCATCATCAAACTTAGTAGCAGCACATCTATTCTATCGTCCTGATCACTGATATCGATTGTAAACAGTTGAGGACCCTGCACTGGTCACTATATGTCACCATTGGTTACGTTCTGTCAAACTGATTAAGACTGCCTTATCTGGAGTGCCTACTTCCTGATAGATAACCAGTCCTCCCCCGTTTCTGTGGAGCACAGTCTAAGGGCTGAATAAGAACGAGGAACAATCCAACCCCTCAAGCCTGTTTTGCCATTGAATACAATCATGGCTGATGTCATCGTCCCCTCAGTTCCATTTCCGTGCCTGCTCTCACTATCCCTTCGTTTACTCAAGGTCTCAGCATCCCCTGCACACTGTGGCAGTGAATTAAGCAGATTCACAACCCTTTGAGAGAAGTATGTTCTCTTCACCTCTGTTTTAAATCTGCTCTGCCTAATCCTAAAACTATGATGTCTTGTTCTGGTTTGCCCCACATGAGGAATTATCCACTCCACACCGACATTGTCAATCACCTTTAACATCCTCCAGGCCTCAATGAGGTTTCCTCTCATTCTTCGAAACCCAGAATGCATCGGTATGAACTGCTCAAACTCTCTTCCAAAGACAAATTCATTTCTGCAATCAATCTGATGTTCTTATTCTGAACTGCCTTCATTGTAACAACATCCCTCCTGCAGTCAGGACAACAAACCTGAACACAATATGTCAGTTACCGTCTCTCTAATAGCTTGCAGAGTTGCAGTAATTCTTTCCTCCGTTTGTACTCTATTCCTTTACAAGTAAATGATCAAATTACACTTCCTTCTTTCATTCCCTGCTGTACCTGCATATGAGTTTTCTGTAGTCTGCACAAGGGCACGCAGATGCCTCTGCATGTAAGCAGTCTGAAGATGCTTTCCATTTCCATAACGTGTTGGATTCCTTAGATCAAAATGGTTAATCCAACATTATCCACATTAAATTTTAGCTGCCAGATGTTGTCACATTCATCTAAACTGTTCATGCCGATTTGTAAATTTTCTACATCTTCATTACATCAACCTACTTTTCCACTTGTTTTAGTTTCAGCTGAAAATGTGGCTGTAGTGTTTTTTCTCTTCTCATCCAAGTAATACAATGGATGGTAAATTGTCGGCTCCTGTGGTCTGATCTCTATGGAACCACAAAAGTTACCAACCACTAACGAAACAACTATTCAATCTCTCTGCATTTTGTTTACTCATCAGCCCTCTATCCAGGCGAATAACGTCCTCCCAAACCCATGTCCTCTTATTTTACAGCTTAATATATTGTGCAGCGTTTAATCAATGCCTTTTCAAAGTCCAGGTACTATACTTCTCCAGAATCCCGATTGTCTACTTTGCATGTCACATCTTTAAAGAATTCGAGCAAACAAATGCTTTTAAAAAATGCTGATTCTGATGTATTCTGGTTTTACTTTGCAAATCCGCTGTTGTTAATTAATTAATAATGGATCATCACAATTTCCCTTAATTCCCAACAGTTTGCTCCCAAACTTTTATTGACAAGTGAAGATGATATTCCTAATTCCTAACTTTTCTGTAACCTCTCCGTTCCCTTTCCCGTGTTCCTCTGTAGCGGGTACAAAGCTTTAAACGATCTGCTCCAATCGCTGTGTAATAGGCATGAGTGTATGAATGGATTCACTCAGTTCCTGGTTTTAACGCACAATGGGCTGAATGTCCCCATGGTGTTCCTGCATTGTAGTCTCGGTGGCCGGAATGTCCTGATTTACAGATTCAAAATCTGCTTCTCCTCGTCCTGATAATACGTCAGGGGCCTGAGGGGTTGTGGAATCTTCCTTTTGCTGTGCAACATTTTGAGTGGTTGAACGGTCTCTTCATATTCCTTCACAACAGGCTCGAGATACTGAACAATCACCTCCTGCATCCCTGAAATGGGATCGATTTGTCTCCTCCTGTTCCCATACAACAGACACATGGGTGAATTACCTCCACCTTTCCATAACAAGTCTCAAATAATTGTATCTCCTTCTTTAATTCTCATGCTGAATGGCCTCCTGTTATACTAGTGTACCAATCTCTTCCAGTTCCTGTGTTAGAGACTTGATGATGCTGAATGGACTGATCCTGTTGCTGCATAACAGGATACCGGTGCCTCATGGTGACTCTGCGCGCAGTGTTATAGACTGGAGCGGCTGATTGGCCTCCTCCAGTAATGTATATCTGGATTCAGGGGCTGAATAACTTCTTCCTGTTCTGGTGTAACAGAGTTGAAAGCCTGAATATCCTTCCGCTGTTCCTGTGTGACAGGCTGGACAAGTGGAATTGGCTGTGTAATTTGCTTCTGCTGCTGACTCTTTCAGGTGTTCTATGTAAAAATAAGGTCATCTTTCATTTTTGTAAACTCTAATGCGTATTGGATCAACCTGATAATCCTTGTAAGTTAACCGCTTCATTGCAGGAATCAGTTTTTGGACGCATCTCTGAGCTGCTTCCAATATAGCAATATCCTTTTTTCAATGAGGTGACTAAATCTGTACTCACTACTCCAGATGTGATCTGATTAAGATCCTGTACAGCATCAGCAACACTTTACCAGTCTGCTGTAAGGTTCCTAGCCAGGTTAGAGCACGCTCAGCTGTCTGGGGGAATGCATAGCATTGTTGAAAGATCATTGTCCTTCTCTATTCCACCAGCATAACGGGAGATCTGGTGAAATTGTCATAATAACACTTAAGAAGAATGAATAACGTGACGAGATTATCTCAACGTCCAAATAGGCTTCACCAAATATCTCACCTAAATCGAGCATTAATCTCCCAAGAGGCCACATCGCTCAAATTCCACAGAATCTAGTAAGGTGAAGCTTAGGAACAGCAAGGAGAAGCAAAGATTGATGGAATTCATATGTCAAAGTGAAAGTTGCAAAACAAATGTTGGGTATGTTATAAAACAGGAAATTAGATACGCAGGTTTATGGGTACCACAGTGTTAAAGAACAGTTTCAAGCTACATCTAAACTGTGGTAACTCACGTGAATAATAATGCTGGCAAAATAGATTCCATTAGCGTATTTGAGGTGGTTTCCTTTAACAGTATGTTGAGCACTGAGATAGAGGTAAAGCAGTTTTGAAAATGATGTTATGTGATCAGAAGAAATAATTGAGGACACTGCTGAAAAGGACGTTTTGGGAAGTAATAATAATATATTGAATTTTATATGACGTCTGATTATAAACAGTTTTTTTTTAATTGTTGTTATAAACCTGAGTCGTGCAAGTCACGAAAGTATGAGGTGCACATTAGCTTCAGTAAATTGGAGAAGTACATGAAAAAGATTTACTGGCAGACAGGCAATGGTTGTCGTTTAAATAAACGCCTTTAAATGTACAATATACACATGTCCACCACAGTTCAAACAGCAAAGAGGTAAGGTGACTTAACAATAGTTAACAACAGAAGTTAAAGATTGCATTAGATCAAAGGAAGCAGCTCAGGAAAATGCCAGATATTGTGGTAAGCCATGGCTTCAGAGACATTTGAGGACCAATGAACTGATAAGGAAATTTTTAAAAATGCAAACGAACATAGACGCTTCTCTCGATACGTGATGGGAAAGTGAAAGCAAGGAAACATGTGGAATGGTGAATATCCACGCAAGATAATGCCTTGCGAGAACTAGGAAATTACAGAAAACTAAACAGTTACTTTCATGTCAATATTATTAGAGGCAAGATTGACTGACGGAAAAACTCAGTTTATATTCTCCAATGATTGACAAAATGAAAGGAGATCGCAGT
>NW_025215191.1:56576-58944 GCF_004010195.1 Chiloscyllium plagiosum | reverse complement strand
GTTTCCCAAAGCAGCCGGGGACAAATCTGGTCCAGGCCTGGTGACTTGTCAATCTTAATGTTTGACAAAATTTTCAGCACATCAGCTTCCTCTATCTCTATCCATTCCAGCATACAGACCTGCTCGACATTGTAATTATAGAGATTTAGGGAACATGTGGTGTCATTGATTGCAGTTATATGGAGTTACAGAAGGTGAATGGGTGACAAATTTACAAAGGGAGAAATTTTTGGTGATCAGAAGTTTAAACAAGAATAAAGAAACTTTAGAGAGGTCTAGCACAGATGGGAATGAAAGAGGTGAGATATTGTGAGGAACTATAAGAATTCTGAGCAGAGAAGTATGTCACATTTTCAGAGAGATCTGCATTGTCTGTATGTGTTACAGACATGAGGTGTGTTGTAGCGTCTGCTGGAGGGGACACAGATAGCAACAGTTGTAAAGGCTGGTGCAGTGGCTCAGGAAGGCAGCTCACCACCACCTTCTCAGGGACAACTCTAAATCAATAATAAATGCTGGCTCAGCCAACAAAGCTCATGCTCATGAATAAATCAATACAATCTACAAGTAGCACTGAGGTCACTCAGGAAGGGACTTTCAACAGCCCTTCAAAAACCCAGAACAACTATACCCTGGAAGGAGAGGACCTCCAGGTGCACGGGAACACCAGCATTTCCAAGGTGCCCTCCAGGCCATGCTCCATCCTCCCAGCACAGTGTCTGTCCCAACACCCAAAGGACTGCAGTGGTTCAGGAAGGCAGCTAGCTCACCACCACCTTCTCCAGGGAATTCCAGATGGGAAGGTAATGGTGAAACTCTGTTGCTTACAGGCAGACAGAAAAATAAACTAGTAGTGGGTGTGAAATAAAATTTCCCTGTCAGAACAACGTTCTGGATTTGTCTGATTGGCACAAGACAGAGTGTGAAGAAAGTTCACGATGGGAACTGGTGATGAGGGGAGCTCCGCAGGGGTCAGCGTTGGGACTACACTCCACACGTTATACATTAAGAGTCTGGACAAAGAAAGTGAAGGGGTATGAAACATAGGTTTCCAAGAAAGAACCCAGGGATGAAATTCGTGTAATATGAGGAGCAGGTGAAGTCTTTGGGTCTGCACTCGAAGTTTCAGAGGTGGCGGCAGAATCTCATTCAAACTTACAGAATACTTAGGGGACTGGATGGAGTGGACGGGATCAAGAGGACAAGCAGGAGAGACTAGGGGCCAAGGGCACAGCTTCAGAGTGAAGGGACGACCCTTTAAAATAGAGCTGTGGAGGAAGTTATTCAGCCAGAGTGATGGATCTGTGGAACTCATTGCATCATGAGGCTGTTAATGCTAAGTAATTCAATGTATCTAACTCAGAAATAGATAGTTTTTTGATGAGTAAGGAGATCAAGGGTTACAGGGAGTAAGTAAGAGAATGAGGTTGAGAAACAATTCAGCCATAATCAAATAGTGCAATAGGCCCGATGGATCGAATGTCTTATTCTGCACCTGTACATGATGGTCTTAAGGACTGCGCTTTTTTTCCTAGGTTTCTAAGTGTGGAGTTCTCATTTCTGGCATAAGGTTTCCCATAAATTCCAGCATTTGCCTGATTATTGCTGTCACCTCTTGGTTTCAGATCAATTGCAGAAAGCTACATCACAGAGTAACTTGGGAATCACTGTGTATGAATCTCAGAAAGTTGGCATACAGGGCCAGCAGGACATAGAGAAGGCAAATGGAATGCTCGCATTGATTCCAAAGGGAATGGAGAATAAAAATAGGGAATGCTTGTAACAACTATAGAGAGCTCCATTCGCCCCACGTTGGGAATACTGTAACGATGTTTGGTCCCCAATCTGGAGGGAAAATGACTTTGAATTGGAGGCAGTCTAGAGAAGCTTCACCAGGCTGGTCTTCAAAATGGAGCGATATTGATGAGAAGAGATGGAGAGGTTGAACTTGCAGTCGTTAAAATTTAGAAAATGAGACAAATTTATTGATACACCGAAGGTTCTTGTGTTCTTACAGATTTGGTGTTTCCTTGAACAAGGACATGTAACCGGAGATAAAGGGAATACAGGCTCCAAAGAAGCAAACATAGAAAAGCTGGGTTGTAGAGACTGAAGAATGTTACAGAGTTCCGGTGGTTTGCGATCACTGTAGGTGGTTAGAGGTCAGATAGGTTGTCAGGTTGAAAGATATCAAGGAGAGTTACAGGGTTATCAGTCCTGAAGGAGTTACAGAGATCAGGAGGAATAGAGGGACTAGAGATTACTCAGACAATGGTGGTCGTTGGAGCTTCAGGAGATACAGAGACTGGGAGGGTTGTCAGGACTGGAGATTACACAGATATTGGTGGTAGTTTGAGCTAAAGAAGTC
>NW_025215191.1:46180-54864 GCF_004010195.1 Chiloscyllium plagiosum | reverse complement strand
GATAGTAAGTCTTGTAGAAACTGATCGGGAGAGTCACAAGCATTGGATTTGGTTCCACAGATCGGGGGTTTTGCAGGGACCTGAGAGGATTACGCAGATAGGGAGGATTGTAGGATGTCCACATTTTCAGAGTGTTTCAGGACTGGAAATGGTTACACAGTTAAGGAGGGATGTTGGAGCTGTGGAAGTTCACAGAGACTCGAAGGTTTGAAGGGTTTGGGACTGTTTATGGATAGAGTAATATGGAATGCAGAGGGAGAGATTAGATTAGATTCCTTACAGCATGGGAACAGGTACTTCGGCCTAACAAGTCCACACCGACCCTCCAAAGAGTAACCCACCCAGACCCACTTCTCTCTGACAATGCACCTAACACTACGGACAATTTAGAATGGCCGATTCACCTCACCTGCACATCGTTGGACTGTCAGAGGCAACCCACGCAGACACGGGGAGAATATGCAAACTCCACACAGACAGTTACCCAACACTGGAATCGAACCAGGGTCCTTGGCGCTGAGAGGTACCATTGCTCATCACTGAGCCACCGTGCTGCCCCAAATTGCAGAATTACACAAAGAGACAATGTTTGAGGTGCTGGGAGGACTGTAGGGAGTGGACGAGCAAACAGAGATGTGGAGCGCTGTTGTGGTGTGAAAATGGTCTGGAGGTGTTTATACTGATAAGGAGCTCGGTTCGAATGGGAGAAGGTTACTGAAGTCGTGTGGTGCTGTAGCCCAGGAGACAGGAGTGTTATAGGGCCGGCAGACTGTTCCAGTGATATCATGTTCTCCTGGGGCTTGAGGAAGTTACACAGGTGGGTACTTTGATTCACGTTGAGGATTTTACCCAGACGGGGGCGCTGTACGTATTCTGCAAGACTACAGAAATATGGAATATTGTACTAAGTGCAGGATGAGATTATTGAAATTGTGCATGTTATCAACACTAGAGTAACTTACAGACAGGGAGAGTCGTCAGCATTGGAGTAGGTTTCAAATATACAGCGGGAATATGGGAGGGGTGGAGGCTATAGAAAAAGGAAATTTTCTGGGAATTACAAGCATTCAAGACACTGGTGCAAATGAGTTGGACCGAAAGGCATATTTCCTTGCTGTATGACTCTATCACACGACAAGAAACAATGTGAGGAGGGATTATAGGAAAGAAAGCTCCTAGGGTTCAATGCCATGTCCTTGGGGGAGGCCTGCTTTCCTCTCGGTTGTATTGATCCTCACTAAGGAGGAGAAAGTTAGGTCTGACAAAAACATTCAAGGAGGATCTCGGATAATATCACTCTTGCCAATGCGTCTGTCCCAGATTATACAAAGATTGAAGTCACCACTTTTACTACAATTTCTAATTAATTCCTTTTTAATGCAGGGATGAGCAATGAAACACTGCAAAGACTGAAGAAGGGCTTATGCCCGAAACGTCGATTCTCCTGTTCCCTGGATGCTGCCTGACCTGCTGCGCTTTTCCAGCAACACATTTCCAGCTTTGATCCTCACTAAGACAGCGCACGCCTGGATTGATAACTGTCAACTTCCTATATTGACATAGGAATGCTCAGTACAGCAGAGATGAAAGTAAACAAAAGGGTGGGGATTGAGCCTGGAACCATCAAGCTCTGTGTTCGTGCTTCAACACTGTATCTATGTCATGTCTTCTGGACCAAAGTTCGATGCCTTAAATATACTCTGCTCTGTTCACTGTGAGTGATCTTATCGATCTGCAGGATTTACTGAAGGATCCAGATCTCTCTCTCTCTCCATCTCTCTGGCTGACCAGCTGCCTTCAATGTGGTGATGGTCGAAACAGGAATTGGGAATTCTGCTGAGTCAGGAGCATCCTGAGTACCTACAGGAGACCTGGTAAATCACTGTCTCCATCCCTGGCCTGTGCTGCTGCGTCTCCCTGGAGTGGAGAATTCTGTTGGCTCAGGATCTGGAGTAGCTGCAAAAGGTGCAGTCACCGGCATCAATTAAACCCTCACAGTGACAGATACCACATGGAGAGAGACTGTGTGATATCACAGAGTGCAGGAAGGTATCAGGATCAAACCACGGTCAGGAAGAAGGTGCACTGGGATCAGTGCTCAGGGATGAGGTAGCAATCAGTGGGCCAGGCAATGGCCTCGTGTTACTCTAATTAGACTGTTCAACCAGAATTTAATGCTGGAATCAGGGATATCCATCTAACAGCTTAATACGCTCTCAGTAAGGAAATCTGCTATAGGCTGTGAGTCTGGCCTACATATGAATCCAGACCCAGAGCAATGGGATTCACACTAAAATGCTCACTGTAATGATCTGGCAAGCCACTCAGCTCTAAAGCTGGTCGGGATGGGCATGCGATGCTGGCCAGCCTGAGACAGCAACATCCCATGAGTGCATTAAATTCAACCCTGCTAGGAGCAATGTCCTGGCCAATCACATCAGAAGGTTTATGGACCGGGCTTTAAGCTGACATGGAGGATGCAGGGACACGGTTCAGGTGAAAGAGCTTTTCCAAATCCAAGGAGAAAATGTGAGGCGTCGAAACAGCATGGGAATATCGCTGAAGACAAGAAGAAAGGAACAGGAAGGGACAGAGTTTAACTAAAACGGTACATCAATGAATCGGTTTGTGACCGGACATTGTGGGAAAGAGGAAATTATAATATTTTTTGGAATGTACAAAGAATCTAAAATCTACAAGGTAATAGACTTGTGACACAGAGAAAAATGAGATTTAGTCACCAGACAGACGTGATTACAGGTTGAAAAATAGGTGGAACATAAATATTCAACAGTAAACAAACATCCAGCATCTCAGGGAGAATGGAAAAGCACGATTGGAACCCTGACACTAATGGATAACCAAGGCATTACAGAGAAATCATTTGGCCTCAGATTATGCAGCTGAATCAGCCTGAATGCAAATTCTGGGTGCTGTGTGTCAAAAACACAAGCAGGAAGAACAGTTTTTGCAGTGTTTCATTGCTTATCCCTGCATTAAAAAGGAATTAATTAGAAATTGTAGTAAAAGTGGTGACTTCAATCTTTGTATAATCTGGGACAGACGCATTGGCAAGGGTGATATTATCCGAGATCCTCCTTGAATGTTTTTGTCAGTGTTTCTTTGAATAACACATTGTGCAAATAGCTCGGGATGTAACTATCTTAGATCGACCGTTGGGTGATGAAGCTGAGTGAATGAGTAATATCACACCGAGAACCTCCAAGAAATTATACCGGAGTTCAAATAGATTATGACATTTTAAAGTGACCATAAAGCACACCCGAGCATCAGTAACAAAGCGAATTACATGATTTTGAGAGAGAACTGACCAAGTTAAACAGGGGAAACAGACTGAAATGGCAGGCTGTAAATGAACAGTGGAAACCATTTAGACCCAGAGAGTCCTAGAGATGTACAGGGCATAAACAGACCGTTCGGTCCAACTCGTCCACGCCGACCAGATATCCTATCCTAATCTCGTCCCATCTGCCAGCACTTGGCCCATATCCCACTAAACCCTTTCTATTCATATACCAATCCAGATGCCTTTTGAATGCTGCAATTGCACAAGCCTCCACCACTTCCTCTGGCAGTACATTCCCTGCATAACCACACTCTGCGTGTAAACGTTGCCCCTCAGGTCCCTTTTAAATCTTTCATTTCTCACCCTAAACCTATGCCCTCCAGCTCTGGTCTCCACCACCCCAGGGAAAAGACATTGACTGTTTATCTTATCCATGCCCCTCATGATTTTATAAACCTCAAGAATGTCAACCTTAGCCTCTGACGCTCCAGCGAAAAGAGCCCAAGACATTTCATGCCTCTCCTGATAGCTCAATTCCTCCAACCCTGACAACATCCTTGTAAACCTTTCTAAACACTTTCAAGTTTCACAACTAACAAAGCGAATTACATGATTTTGAGAGAGAACCGACCAAGTTAAACAGGGGAAACAGAGTGAAATGGCAGGCTGTAAATGAACAGTGGAAACCATTTAGACCCAGAGAGTCCTCGAGATGTACAGGGCATAAACAGACCGTTCGGTCCAACTCGTCCACGCCGACCAGATATCCTTTCCTAATCTCATCCCATCTGCCAGCACTTGGCTCATATCCCACTAAACCCTTTTTGTCCATATACCAATCCAGATGCCTTTTGAATGCTGCAATTTTACCAGCCTCCATCACTTCCTCTGGCAGTACATTCCCTGCATAACCACACTCTGCGTGTAAACGTTGCCCCTAAGGTCCCTTTTAAATCTTTCATTTCTCACCCTAAACCTATGCCCTCCAGCTCTGGTCTCCACCACCCCAGGGAAAAGATATTGACTGTTTATCTTATCCATGCCCGTCATGATTTTATAAACCTCAAGAATGTCAACCTTCGCCTCTGACGCTCCAGCGAAAAGAGCCCAAGACATTTCATGCCTCTCCCGATAGCTCAATTCCTCCAACCCTGACAACATCCTTGTAAAACCTTTCTAAACACTTTCAAGTTTCACAACATCTTTCCAATAGGAAGAAGACCTGAACTGCATGCAATATTCCAAAAGTGTCATAACCAGTGTGCTGTACAACTGCAACATGACCTCCAAACTCCTGTACTCAATGCTCTAGCCAATAAAGGAAAGCATATTAAATACCTTCTTCACTATTCGCTTACTTGCGACTCTAATTTCAAGGAGCTATGAACTCCAAGGTCTCTTTGTTCAGCATCATTCCCTAGGGCCTTCCCATTAAGTGCACAAGTCCTGCTCAGATGTGCTTTCCAAAAATGCAGCACCTCACATTTATCAAAATTAAACTCCATCTGTCACTCCTCAGCCCATTTGCACATCTGATCCAGAACCTGTTGTGATCTGAGGTAACCTTCTTCACTGTCCACTATATCTCAAATTTTGGCGTCATCTGCAAACTTGTTAAGTGTACCTCTTATTTTCACGTCCAAATCATTTATATAATGACGAAAAGTAGTGGCACCTGCACCGATCTTTGTGGCACACCATCGGCCTCCAGTGTGAAAAGCAACCGTCCGCCACCACCTTCCGTCTTCTATCTTCCAGCCAGTTCTTTTTCCAAACAGCTAGTTCTCCCTGTATTCCATAAGCTCTAACCTTGCTAACCAATCTCCCATGAGGAACCATTTCAAACACCTCACTGAAGTCCATATAGATCACATACAATGATTGGCCCTCATCAATCCTTTTTGTTACTTCTTCAAAAAACACAATCCATTTCTTGAGACATGATTCCCCACACGCAAAGCCATGTTGACTACCCCTAGCCACTCCTTGCCTTTCTAAATGCATGAAAATCCTATCTCGCAGGATACCCTTCAACAATTTATCCACTACTGATGTCAGGCTCACTCGTCTACAGTACGCGAACTTTCCCTCGCCACCTTTCTTAAATGGTAGCACCACGTTAGCTAACCTTCAGTCTTCTAGCACCTCACCTGCGATGGTCGATTATTCACGTTTCTCAGCAAGGGGCCCATCAATCACTTCCCTCGCTTCTCACAGACTTACAAGTTACACCTGATCAGATCCTGGGTATTTATGCGCTTTTATGCATTTCAAGACATCCAGCACTTGTTCCTCTTTAATATAAACGCTTTTCAAGGTGTCATTATCTATTTCCCTACATTCTATGTCGTCCATTTCCTTCGCCACAGTAAACACTGACGCAAAACACTCATTTAGTATCGCCCCATCTCCTCCGGCTGGACACAAAGGCTGCCTTGCACATCTTCTCCCTACTTACCCTCTTGTCGTTTATGTATTAATAAAAACCCTTTCGATTCTCCTTAACACTAGTTGTGAAAGCTGTCCTATTTTTACCCTCCTGATTTCCCTCTTAAGTATACTTCTCCTGCCTTTATAGTCTGAGCATTCACTTGATTTCTCGTGTCTATACCTAACATATTTTTCCTTCTTTTTCTTAACCTAAACCTTCGTTCTTTCGTCATCCAGCATTCCCTACACTAACCAGCATTTCTTTCCACTCTAACAGGAATACATTACACTGTCTCTGGGAAGCCGTTATGTCATTTTTGAAGGCTTCCCAATCTACAATGATAAAGGTTCCATTCTCTTAAAATAGAATCATCCTAATTCCTGCATCTCACGAAACTGTCACTTGAAAATAATAATTAAAAAAGAACATTCTAAATGAAGGCTTTGATGAGGTGAGCTCTGGTCAGTCCTGTCGATCTGGAGGTTACCAGATACACGGAGAGTACTTTCTATTAGAGCAGCACCAGGTCAGTGTCAGGCACACAGACAGAATGGGCAAATAGATTCACATCTGAACTCACATTTCCCAGCCTGGGAATCTGAAGCTGTGCACAGCCAATTCTGGTAAACATCTGCAAACTTAGGCCATCAAGATCAGGCCAATAGTCTAATCAAAGACAAATGTGTCATTCAGACTAAAATATCCTTCAGGTTCCAAAATGCAGTATCGGTCCCATCCTGCAGGTTATATGAATCCCGCTCCCTCTAACTTCGTGCAGGATCCCCGTCCCTTCCTACATTTGTACCATCCTCAAGGTTCTGCAGCCCTTTCTACCTCCCTAACAGGACCTGGACTCTACAACTCTTCCTTCCTCTGCAATGTTATCCAGAAGGGCAATGGAGGATGGTGGGGGTTACAGAGTTAGGGCGGAATATCAGGATTGGAGTATTTTGCAGTTATTAATAATATTGAAGTGGCTAAAATTAGCTTTGGTAGTTTTGAGGGTTCACGTCAATAAAGGAGGTTACACAGCTAAGGAGGATTGTAGGACGGGAAGACGTTTCACAGTTTATGAGTTTTGTGGGGACTGGAGGAAGGTAACAAAAAAGAGAGGGTCTAAGATTGAATGATTCTGCAGAAAACCTGTAATTGGTTAAAGGCAGGGTTCTTCGTAGTGTGGAGAAACAGAAGAACCTTGGGGTCCGCGTCCAAAGGCTTGTGATGTGTTAACTTTAATTATCAAGAGGATTGAGTTTAAGACCTGTGAGCTCCATACCGCCCTGGTTAGTCCACACTTGGAATATTGTGTTATGTTCTGGTCGCCTCATTATAGGAAAGATGTGGAAGCTTTAAAGAGGGTGCAGAAATTTATAAGGATGTTTTTTGGATTGGAGGGCAGGTCTAATGAAGAAATGTTGGGGAAGCCAGGGCCTTTCTCATTGAAATGAAAAAGGATGAGAACTGACTTCGTAGAGGTGTACGAGGTGATGAGAGACGTATGAGATGATGAGAGGCATACACAGATTGGATGGTCCGAGAATTTTCCCATTGTGAAAATGGCTACAACGAGGGGGGCATATTTTTAAGGTACTTGGAGGGACGTTTATGGGAGATGTCAGAGGTAGGCACGTTACACAGAGAGTGGTGGGTATGTGGAATGCACTATCAGCGTTGGTGGTAGAGGGAGCAACATTAGGGACATTTAATTAACTTTTGGATATGCACATTGATTACAGTAAAATGAATTTCTCAAAATGGAGACCTGTGCCCTGTGGTGTTCCACGGGGATCCGTGCTAGGTCCACTGTTGTTTGTGATATCCATAAATGATTTGGAGGAAGCTATCAGTTGCCTGTTAGCACGTTTGCAGATGACACTGAGAGTGGTGGTGTAGCAGATAGTGATGGGGTCAGTCAGAGAAAACATAGATCGATTAGAAAAATGGGCAGAGAAATGGCAGATGGGGAGATCAATCCGGGCAAATGCGAGGTGATGCATTTCAGAATATCCAATTCAAGAACAAACTAAATGGAAAACTCCTGGGGAACTCTGACGTACAGAGAGATCTGGGTATTCAGGTCCATTGTTCCTTAAAGTTGGCAACGCAGGACAGTAAAGTGGTCAAGGCAGCATACAGCATGCTTTCCTTCACTGGACGAAATACTGAGTAAAAGATTTGGCAGGTCATGTGACAGGTGTATTGAACTTTGGTTCGATCACATTTGGAATGTTACATACAGTTCTGCTCACCACATTAGCAAAAGGATGTGGATGCTTTGGAGTGGGTGCAGAGGATGTTCGCCAGGATGTTGCCTGATATGGAAGGGGCTAGCTATGAACAAAGTTGGAATAGATTCTGATTATTTTCATTAGAAAGACAAAGGTTGACTGGGGACCTGTTTGAGGTCAGCAAAATCATGGGAGGTCCAGATAGGGTGGATAACAAGATGCAGTTTTCCACAGTGTGGAACTCAATTACTAGTGGTCATGACTTCAAGGTGAGAGGGCAAAGGTTTAGGGCAGCTAAACGCGGAATGGTCTTTACGCAGAGCGTGGTGGAGGCCTGGAACGCGTTGCCAGCGGAGGTGGTAGAGGCGGGAACGATAACGTCATTTAACATGTATCTAGACAACATGAATGGGCAGGGAGCAAAAGGATACAGATCCTTAGAAAATAGGCAGCAGGTTGAGACAGGGGACCTGGATCGGCATTGGCGTGGAGGGCCGAAAGGTCTGTTCCTGTGCTAGAATTTTCTTTGTTCTTTTCTTCTGTCAATGGTCTGCAGGTTAGTTTGATCTTAGAGTAGGATAAAAGATCGGCAAATTATCAAGAGCCGAAGGGCCTGTGCTGTGCTGTACTGTTCTGTGTTCTAAATAGGGAGGAATTCTGGAGAGGATGGGATCTGAATGAATGGATACATTAGAAAGGGTTTACTAGGATTGTCGGA
>NW_025215191.1:41406-43701 GCF_004010195.1 Chiloscyllium plagiosum | reverse complement strand
GTAGTTGAGTCTACTTCGCTGAATGTTTTTAAGGCAAAAGTATATTTTGGAGCAGTAAATGAAATATGGGTAATGGTGAGAGTGCGGGTAAGTGGCACTGAGTCTATTAAAAGATTCACATTGATCTTATTAAATGGTGGAGCCAGTTTGAGGGGTCAGATGGCGTTCTCCTGCTCCTCGTCCTTGTGTTCTTCTGGATTAATTTTAATAATTCGTCTTGTTTGTATGTAAAGTGCTAGTTGAGTTGAGTTTGGGGAGCAATTCCCACTGTGTGACTGAGTGGATTTTACCAAACTCCTCACATGAATTGGTCTTCGAGCCCACACATTTAGAGATAAGTTGGCTTTCCCCTCACTCTTACAGCACACCATTCCCACACCACCTCCCAGCTCACCAGAGATCTAGGAAGTAAATAGCATCCCGGGAACAAGCGCCATCTTTGAAAACCCATAGTGCAGTGGGACAAGCAGTCCGTGTGCAGCTATCCTGCACACCTCCTATATTGAGCGTATATGTAGCTGGCAGGGGGACATTACTGCCCTCCTCAAACCCACATTGTGGGCAGGTGCATGGAGCTCCTCCTGGTTGGGGAGGGTAACAGGCAGGACTTCCACTTCCCTCAGGACCAGGAGTGGTGGCCATGAGACCAGATCATACCTGACTGTTCTAAGATTGCCGCACTCCAGGTGACAGCAGACTTAGCCATCGGGCCAAATGGACTCCATTGACGGGAGATCAATATCTTTCTCCACTCCGTCAGCGCAAGGGGAGACCCAGGCAGAATCTCATCATTCCCTTTGAGAATGACAAACAAGAGGCAGCGAGATTGTATTAACTTCAAGAAAGGCCTCAGGAAACATCTCACTGAATGAATGTACCAATAATCACACCACAGCCCACGGTTCTCAGATTACTCAGGAATAGTTTGGGTGGAGCTTAGAAACAGCAAGGTGAAACAAATAGAAGGCAAAACTGCAGAGCAGATTTTGCACACGATATAAACGGAATTAGTTATGCATGAAATTTCTGGTAGAACTCAGCGAGTTCTTAAGCACTTCCTAAGCACCCGTAGGAAGAAAGCAATGTTTGTACGTAAAATCTGGGGACTCTTCATCAGAACAGTTTTTATTTCTGGTCTCCAGCATCTGCAGATCTTTGTTTTATTTTAGCTCGGCATTTATTTGTGCATACTGCAGTATTAATGGATGAATTGATCTGGGAAGGAGGGGAAGAGGTGAGGGCTGAAGTGTGCAGGAGATGGGTCAGTTACAGCGGAACGCCCAGACCATCAAAGTTTGGGAGGGGGTGAATCCTCGGATGAGGGTAAAGGGGGACATGTTGGAGGTCCCAGCTGGAATTCAGCAACATCTAAACAGATGTGAATGTTCCAGAGAAAGTGAGAGAATGCAGTAGCTCTGAGCAGATCACTGAGAGGTCATGGTGGCTCAGTGGTCAGCACTGTTGGCTCATAGCAACAAAGACTCGGGTTCAATCCCACCCTTTGGTGACTGTGTGCGATTTGTCCATTTTCACTATGTCAGCGTGGGTTTCCTCCTGGAGCTTGGCTTTCCTCCCACAGTCCAATAATGCGCAGTTTCTATGCAGTGGTCATGCTAAGTTGTTCTGCAGTATTGAGGGATGTGTAGGTTAGGTGAATTAGCTGTGGGAAATGTAGAGTAACCGGGGTAATGTATGGGTGTGTCTAGGTGTATACTATTTGGAGGGTCAGTTTGGACATGATGGACTGAAGAGCCTGTTTCCACACTGTAGAAATTCAATAATTTCTATTCACATATGTGTTTGTCAACCCTTCCCAGGATCGTACGTATAAGTGCTGCCTTGATTTGACTTACCAAATGATACACCATATGTTTGTCTAAAATAAACTCCGTCTGCCACTCCTCAGCCCTTTCGCCCATCTGATCAGGATCCCGTTGTACTCTGACTTAACCATCTTCACTGACCACTACACATCTCAGAGTGGAACATTCTCATGTGCAGAAATGTCTGTGCCCCCTGTACAATGAGGGAATGATTTGTCTTTACCAGTATTTTGGTGTTTGTCTTCAAACACCCTTGCCATTCCTACTAAACTCACATACAAATCATTTCTGTGAATGGCAAAGTCCATTGGATTCTTGTGCACACTGCGGGGCACAGGCCTCCAGTCCAAAAAACAACCTTCCACCACCATCTCTGTCTCCTACCTTACAGCCAATTGCACTCAGCTCTCCCTGCATTCTGTGATGTAACTTTGCTAACCAGTGTGTCGAATGCCTTACTGAAGTCCATGTA
>NW_025215191.1:24594-39050 GCF_004010195.1 Chiloscyllium plagiosum | reverse complement strand
CGAAGTCTGAAACAGATGAGTCCTAACTGTAGTGTTTCTTTTGGCCATGACATGATCCCTGATTCCTAACACCAGACCCTGACCATTCCTATTTTCAACTACTAACACCTTCAGAATATACTTCATTGGTTCATCCCATCTGCTCTTAGAAAGTTGAGCAATGAAATACAGTCTTAATGAAGCCAATGATCTGCTGCTGACCCTCCCAGCTTTCAACCTTCAGAAGCAAATCGGAGTCAATACTCCATGGCTTGGATATGAACATACACCAAAATCCCATACAACATGTCATTCCTGTGCACTCTGATCTATATTGTTATCGGGTCCTGCAATGCGTTTACTTTAATATTCTCAAGCATTTCCACAGATTGGTCCATGAACGTTCCTCCATCTCTCTTTACCCATGATTCCAATGTCTACCAGTTGTTGATATTGAAAATCATTTTTTCCGTGTGTATTCTCTCTCGGACAATGATTTTCACATCTACCACCACCCGAGACCCCCACACGCATGCGTACATAAAACCACTTACCTTGAGCTGCTGCATGGAGATACAGGACTTTAATTTGTGAGAGCCACAGTTACTTGCAGTATGGGCAACAAATCTTCCCATGCTCGGCAGACATCCAGTGCAAGTGGAGCAGCAATATACTGACAAAGGTTTGCAATACTTCCCATGCTAGGCAGATAGTCCAGCCTACTGAGCAATACATTGGCATAGTCTGCACAGTTCTCTATGCTGGGCTGCTACCTTGCCCCAGAGTATCGTGTCTGGGCTGATTCTGTGCGGGAGATTCAGTATTAGATGTCACAGACATTTTCGACTCATCCAGCAATGATTTATTCATGTTGTCATTCTTGTAATTGAGCGCACCAAGGACTAACTCCTCCAGTTAGACACACTCCTCTGTCTTGTCTTTCCCCTCCATGTTTCCACATCAGGTTCTCAGTTTCTGAATTGCCTGTTTCTATCTTTCATGTGATTTTCCCTCTGTATCTTTCCCTGACCTTGGTTTTTGCCTGGCTAGTGTATCGAGTGCTGGCATTGTGAAGCACAGAAACGATTAAATGATGTGTGTCAGGCTGTTGTTTACTTCCTGGTGTGTCCTATGTGATGCTTCATGTTGGACCAGAGGGTTTCAGCAACTTTGAGACACGTCTTTGAAACTTGGTCTGCGCCTGTCCACTGAACGCCTGTGTTCGTCCCTCTCAGCTAAAAGTGCGGTAATTAATACGAGGAAGCCGCTCGAATATCATTGTGAAGGGCCAGGCATCTGTCTTGTAGCTGAGGGGCTTCTGACTGACTCCTGTTATTGAAAAATTAGTGGATGTGCTGGGGATGGTTTGCTGGAGGTTGTGCTGTGAACTGCCTCAGATATTCAGGGAGACCTGAGGATTTGTTGACCAAACTCTGGATGGAGAGTGAGGAGTGTAGTTACAGCATCTGGGTCTGTAACATGAACAACAAATGGAGCAGACGCTGCAGAGAGGGGAAGCTCAGAAACCACGGATTGGTGTGTCTGGGAAAAGGGATCTGTCATATCTGTGTTTCAGCCTGCACAAGCACACAGCGTCACTCTCCCCTTTACACACACTCACGCACACTCGCCCTATCTGCTCCACACACACACACTCAAACTCCCCTCTCTCACATGCGCCCTCTGTATGTCACACGCACGCTTACACACACGCTTTCTCCCTCCCACACTCACGCACACAGTCTGCCTCGCATGCACACTGTCTATTTCTCTCTCCCCTTGACACAGACACCCGCCCTCTTTCACATGCACACACATATACACACACATATATACAAACCTGTGGACTGAATTTGTATATGCACATTTGTCTTTCCAGATATATTCTATTTTGTTCAACAAACATGCAAATTGTAGACAGTCAGTCAATGTGTATTTTATAACTTACTGCGTTGGACATAAACCCAGTCTGACTCCAGGTGAAGACACAGACAGACTCCAAACAAAGCCTCACCCCTAAAATACATTTCTGACCAGAGGGCTCACCTCCTTAACATCGATAATACCTGAAGGTCTCTCGAAGCAGTGACTTGAAAGAAATTCTGCGATTTGCATATTAATCAATCAAAACCTACACCTCCATTCTAACTGATTAAAGATTTAGGAGCCATCTTGCATGTGTTAAATTCATGTGCATGAGCTGTACAACCTTTTGATCTTTTCCTTCTAAATGCTGTCTAAGATCTTCCTCTCACACAAACACCTGATGAAGGTGCAGCGCTCCGGAGGCTTGTGTTTACATTGGACTGTAACAGGGCGTCGTGTGATTTTTGACCTTGTCCAACCCAGTCCAGAACCTGCATCTCCATTTCATGGTTTTTATTTGTTAGCCACTGCTCTCTCCTAGCAATTTTCTTTCCTAAACCCACGTGATCTTGTCTCGCATATTAATCTTTTTGTGAGACATTATGCAATGCTGTCTGGGAGTCCAGTTATAATACATCTATAGGATCCCCTTTATCCACCTGGTTTGTCACTTTTATAAAGAAGATGCTCGTCAAATCATTCAAACATGATTTATCCCTCATAAAACCATGTGATGGATTGTGGCTTGACATTGAAAACCTCCTGTTACTAATTCCTTCATAACAGATTCTAAAAAATTGTCTTCAATACCACCAGTTTGATCAAATATTTCCATTCCCTAGTGTGGTTGGTTATTCTAATTTCTTTCTTTTCTATAACCTCTACACTCCCTTTCATTTCCCGTGTAACAGGAACAAGGCTGTAAAAGATCTCCTGCAATTGCGGTGCAAGAGGCATGAGTGGCTGATTGGACACATTCTGTTCCTGCTTTACACACACGATGGGCTGAATGTCCTCCTGGTGTTCCTACATTATAGTCTCAATGAGCTGAATGTCCTCCTGGTGTTCCTACATTATAGTCTCGATGAGCTGAATGTCCTCTTTCTAGTCTCGATTGGCTGATTACCCGCCTGGTGCTCCAACATTATGGTTTCTATGGCTTGAGTGTCCAACTCCTGTTCCTGAACAAGCCGCTCAATATCACAATGTCCTCCTCCTGTTGTTCAGTGAAGGTTTGGGGACTTATGGAATCACCCTGCTGTTAGGTCACATTTCGAGGGCTGAATTGTGCAGGCAACTAGTGTTACTCGTACTGGCTAATTTAGTTGTTAGCAGTGCAGCCTCACAGCACCAAAGATCCAGGTTCAATTCCAGCCTCAGTTGACTGTCCATGTGCAGTTTGCACAATATCCAAGTGTCAGCGTGGGTTTTCTCCGGGCACTCTACTTTCCTCCCACAGGCCCAAGATGTGCAGGTTAGATGGAGTGGCCATGCTAAATTACCCATCACGTCCTGGGATGTGCAGGCCACGTTCATCAGTCATACAGATTACAGGGATTGGGTGAGTTGGGGGGAAGGGGAAAGGTGGTGGTATGGTTGGATGGGGTGATCTTCGAAGGATCAGTGTGGAGTCGATGTGTCAAATGACCTGTTTCCACAATCTAGCGATTCTATGATTAATCTCTTCATTGCAGAAATCAGTTGAGCGAATAATCTCTGAGTTAATCCCAATATCCTTTCCTCAGTGGGGAGATTAAATCTGTGCCCACGACACCAGATGTGATCCCATTAAAATCGTGTACAGCAGCAGCAACACTTTACCAACCTGCTGTAAGGTTCCCACTCAGTTTAGAGCAGCCTCAGCTCTCTGGAAGAACACACAGCAATGCTGAAAGATCATTGTCCTTCTCTACTCTGCAGCATAACGGGAGATCTGATGATAATGTCACAATGACACTCGAGAAGAACTGGTAAGGTGTGGTGAGACGATATCAATGTTGAGACCTGCCTCGCCAAACATCGCGCCTGAGTCTACCGTTCATCTCCCCAGAGCCCACGTAACTCTGATTCCGTAGAATCTGCTAAGGTGGCGGTTAGAAACAGCAAGGAGAAGAAAACATTGATAGGAGCTATATTTCAAAGTGAAAGCTGCAATATAAATGCTGGGTATGTTATAAAATAGGAAATTAGCTGCACACATTTGTGGTACTGCAGTAATAAAGGATAGCTTCAAATTACATCTGAACAGTATTAACCGAATTGCATGTTAATGCTGGGAAAATGGATTTCATGAAGGTGTATGAGATGGATTATTTGAATGGATTCGGTTGAGCACCCAGCTAAAGATCAGGTGATTTTGGATTTGGTGTTGTATGACCAAGAGAGCTAATTGGAAACATTGGTGTGAAGGAGTTTTATGGAATTGTGATCCTAAAAAAGAAATAATTTTACACGACATCTGAATACAAAACAGTTTTTGTTTCTTAAATTACGTGTATATTTCTGAGTCATGCAAGCCATGAACGTATGGTGATAAGTTGGCTTCAGTAAATTTGAAGAGTACATGTAAAAGACATAATGAAAGACAGGCAATGTCGGTTACTTATAGAAATACTGTAAGGCGTACAATATGCATAAGTCCGTCACAAGTGTAAACATCAAAAGGGAATGGTGACTCAATCAAGGGGGCAATTTGTATTTGAAGCGGCAGAACATTGGTAGATTGTGACATGAGAGCTTTTCATCCGATTTACTTGAAAGAAGGAGGAGGCAGGTAATTGTTTCAAGAAGACTGGTCTGGGAAGCTCTTGAGCTGGTTGATATAAGATGCGAGCAGTGATTGATAGTTTTGGCAGGTATAAAATTCGAGATGTCCCCAGGTCTAGATGAGTTGTAATTCAGGTTGCAGTGGGAGACAAGGGATAAAAGGGTCTGACTCAAATGTTTCAGTAGATTCGGGTAAAAGGAGAAGGGTCAGAGGATGGTTGGGGGTGGGGGGGGGGCATCCTTTACAGGAAGGCTGGTGGAGATAGACAAGGCAACTCTAGATCCGTGAGTATCAGATCAGTGTCACGGAAACTATTTTGTTAAATAAGGAAGGAGAAAACTAATCATAGTTTAGAAAGAGCTGAAAAATGTGTTACTGGAAAAGCGCAGCAGGCCAGGCAGCATCCAAGGAGCAGGAAAATTGATGTTTAGGGCATACGCCCTTCTTAGAAAGGCAATGTTTGATCAGGGATAGTCAGCATGCAGTCATCAGAGGGAAGTCATGCAGAAGAAGTTTTATTGATTTATTTCGAACAGGACATTTATATGGTTTCTCAGCCAGGCCTTTGACAAAGCCCCACAGGGGAAACTGATAAAGAAAGTACAATCTCATGATATCAAGGGTAACTTGGTAAGTGACATTCATATTGTCTTCGTGTAAGGAGACAGAGGGTGGTGGGAGAAGGCTGTTTGTGTGTCCGTAGCCCAGTGTTCCCTGGTGTACTATAGGGATCAGTGCTGTGTCCCTTATTACTTGTGGTATTTATAAATGTTATAGAAATTAATATGGAGTGGGGTGGTGGGGAGAGTGAAAAATAAATGTGTGTTTGACATACGATTGGCTGGGTGGTTGGCAGTGAGGAGGAAGTATTTCGAGGAAGGTGTGGATGAAATGGTCAGATGGGCAGATCAATGGCAGATGGGATGTAACCCTAATAAGTATGAGATGATGCACTTTGGAAGAAGGAACCAGACAGAGGAGGACTCAATGAATGGCAGCACACTAGGAAGCTCAGAGGGTGCTTCTCCACACATCCCTGAATGGGACTGGACAGGATAATAGGTTATTTAAGAAATCACAGGCGACTGTTGGCATTGCCATTATTCATCAAGACGCAGATTGTAAAAGCTATACAGGACTTTAGTTAGGCTAATATGGAATACTGTGTGGAGTTCTGGGAGCCACATTACAGGAAGGATGTGATTGCACTGTAGGCGGTGCAGAGGAGATTCACCAGGATCTTCCCTGGGATGGAGAAATTCAGCTATGGAGAGAGGCTGAATGAACTCGCATTGTTTAGTTTTCTGCAGATAAGGCTGAAGGGAATATGATTCAGTAGGATAAGATTACGTGGGGAATGGACAGGGTGGATCGACATCAGCTATCCCTTTTAGTCAGCGGGTCAATAACAGAGGGGCACACTTTTAAATGAAGTGTTTGAGGTTCAGGGAGGATTCAAAAATTGTTTTTCACCCACAGGGTGTTGAGGTCAGGATTAAACTTCCTGAGGCGGGAATTCTGATGGCTCACAACCATTAAAATGTAATTGAACCAACTCTTGAAGTATCATAACAGTTACGCTACTAATTTCATGTAAAAAAAAGTAGGACGAATGTAGTTCGTGCTGCTTTTCTGACGGTACAGATTCTATGCTTCTGTGATTGGTTGTGATCACGGAAAGCAGTAGGAAGATAAATGGTGTGTTGATCTTCATTTCAGGGGGATTTGAGTAAAGGAGAAAGCGTGTCTTACTGTAGCTGTACAGGGGGTTGGTGAGACCCCATCTCGAACACTGTGCACTATTGCGTGCAGTTTTGGTCTCCTCATCTAATAAAGGACAAAACTGACATTGACAGCGAGCAACGAAGGACGACCAGATGATCTCTGGAATGACAGGCTTGTTGTGGAACCAGAGTTTGGGGCGACGAGGCCTGTATTTCATGAGGTTTATGAAAATGAGAGGAGATCTCAGTGAAATATATATAACTCCGATAGGCGAGACAGTATGGAAGCAGGGATGTCTAAATCAAGGGGCCATAGTATTAGGTACAGACAGGCTACTGCGCATTAAGATGAGAATAAATCTCTGTACTCAAAGACTGGCGAACTTCAAGAATTCTTGACAACACAAGACTGTGGAAGACAAGGCACTGAATATAAATAAGGAATTCAAGACACTAAAGGAATGGGAACAGCGCAGGAATATGGTGTGGAATTGCAGGATCAGCGATTATTCCAAGTAGTTCTCTGTTAACAGGGAAGCTTTGTTCTTGTGGAAAACCGTCTTATAGAAAATGGTGCAATATAAATAATGGGCCCTGTGGGAAATAGAGGGGAAGGGCGAACCCCCAATAATATCATTAAAAAACAATAAAAAAAAGGCTATCACAAATGATAGCACAATTCATTTAAATCTTTAGCTCTTATATTTTAATGACATCGTGCTGTAAATGTAACACTTTAACATGACAATCACTCACTACACCAAGCGTTTCACAAGAAAGCATGCGACACGGCTGACCACGTGATGCCGACTCGGAATTCCAGTTCTCCCCAAGATTCTCCCCTTGTTTGAAATAAAGTTCCTTCTAACTACAATTCCCAGTTTAAGGCTCAGTTTCAAGGCTTGCAGAGTGAATTACATTCCAGTTTTAGCTGAACACACTGAGGGTGCATTTTGCAGACAGAGGATCCTGAGGGAGGGATTTTCTGTTCAGCGGGTGCCCAGCCAGGAATGACATCACACTGAACAGGAGTTCGCTATATAAAGAAAGGGGCGCTATTCACGAATTGAGTTGCAGCCAAATCATGTTTAATAAACACGCATTATTGGAGAACTACCTGTGTATTGAATGGAGGAGCAAAATTGATGGATCAAAGCGATTACTGCAGTTCCTATTTTATATGTCCGGATGTTTGAGCATACCAAGGAATATGGACACACTGTGGGGAAAACGGCATTGAGGAGATTTTCTCCATGAGCTAGAATGGGGAATGCTCGATGTGTTGTGTGACCTCCTCTTTTCCTGATGCTTCTGTGCAGTCTGTGGGACAGCTCTGTAAATGTTGTCACAAGCTCTCAGATGTTAGGAAGGAGGCCTCTGCAGGATCAACAGGACTGTGTATCCATTCCCTTTTCCAATACTGAGTCTAGTGCTGGCTGTTCTGTCCGGGTTATCCTTTAATATCTCGGAGCGGTTTGATACAATTGAGTGTCTTGCTCAGCCGTTTCAAAGACTATTGAAGAGTTTATCACATACCTGTGCGTCTGGAGTCACTTTTAGGCCAGACCAGGAAAGCATATGTGAATCATTTCCTGAAAGTACATTGGAGAAGGAATTTGGTGTTTACAATTGATACTGGCTTCAAGGTCACTGTTCCTCGCACCAGATGTTAGATCTCGATATTTTCTTACTTGTTTTTAACTTCCACCAGTTGACAGAGCATTAGCCTGGTCTGGGTTATTAATCCAGTGACATTTCTACAACAGCACCACCTCCACATAGGGACCTATCGGAAACCATACCGACCTGATTATTTCGGTGCTACTTGACAGCTCTGTCAAAAAGTTGAAACTTTATTGCTGGAACAGCACAGCAGGTCAGGCAGCATCCAGGGAACAGGAGATTCGACGTTTCGGGCACAGGCCCTTCTTCAGGAAGAAGGGCCTGTGCCCGAAACGTCGAATCTCCTGTTCCCTGGATGCTGCCTGACCTGCTGTGCTGTTCCAGCAATAAAGTTTCAACTTTGATCTCCAGCATCTGCAGACCTCACTTTCTCCAGCTCTGTCAAAAAGAATTACCACCAATTTGATTATAGTGATGGGACTGAGGGGGTGGTAATTGGTCAGATTGTAATTATTCTCCTCTTCGGGGATTGGACATAGCTGAGTAATTTTCCACATTGTCAGATTTGCAGCTGGAATGAAACAGCTTCCCCAGGGACACGGCTTGTTGTGCAGCACAAGTCTTCAGTCCTATTGCAGGAATGGGGTCAGGGCCCATTGCCTTTGTAGTATCTACTGTGTTTCTTCATGTCACGTGCAGCGAATAACATTGGTTGAAGACTGGCATATGTGCTTCTGTGGGCATCATGGCGAGGGTGAGGTGGATCACCCACTCAAGATGTCTGCCTGAGGATAGTGCAGATGCTGCATCCTTGTCTTTTACACTGATATACAGGGCATTTCTCTTCTGTAGTATGGGGATTTTTGTGGAGTTGTCTCTTCCAGTGAGTTGTTTAATAGTCCATCAACACTTATATCTGGATGATGCAGGATGACAAAGCTTAGATTCGATCTGCTTGTATCAGGATCATTTCACCCTCTGCACCAGATGTTAGTTCTGCTGTTTAGAATGTAACCCGTCAAGTGCGGTAGTTTTAATGGGTTGTCATCATGTTTAGGTACACATGGTTCTGACTCTGGGATGTTCACCCACACTCGTCACTGAACCATAGATCTGCTTGCTGGTTATGGTAGACTGAGGGATTATCCCAGACTGAAAAAGTTACAGATTATGCTTGAATACAATTCTGCTGCTGCTGCTGAGATCTAGAGCACCACATGAATGCCCAGTTTGAGCTGCAATATCTGTAATTCAATTCTACTGATTGTCCTCCAGTTCATACCAATTCCCATTGACTCATCAGCCTTGTACTCAGTGACCTAACCTGTTTTCTGATTTGGTAAGGCTTCCATTTTCATAGTATCATTCTGTTAGGGTCTCTCCCTAGTGTGACACCTCCAATTTGTTACATTACTCAAACACTTTTACATATTCATCTTGAATCGTTTCCATTCCCATAATACCATCATTTGTGTTTGATGTGAATGTGTTTCCCTCTGGTTTTGTCACTGACCATGAGGAAGAGTGCTGTTGTGTCAGTGCTGCCAGCATTTTGTAGTTTCAGTGCCAATGGATTTGTGCACGTGGTATGACCGTTTACTTCCGGGTGTATGGTGCTCCATGTTGGACAGGGCTTTTAAGAATCTTTGACACACGTCTGTGGACCTTGATCAAAAGCAGAAATTGCTGAAGAAATTTAGCAGGTGTGGCAGCATTTCCTGGAGTGAAAGTAGAGTTGATTTTTCATGAACAGTGACCCTTCTACAAAGCTCCCGCAGTTTCTCCAGCAATATTTGTATCTTTATTTCCAGTGTCTATACTTATTTGTTTAATTGAAAATTTGTGCTGTGCCTATTCAATTCTGGAGAAAGTCAACAGGTGTGGCCGCATCTATAGAGCCGGCAAAACAGAGTTAGCATTTCAAATCCAGTGTGACACTTCTTCAGAACTGAAAAGAATTTTAAAATTGGCTTTTTAATACCTTGACAGAGGTGGTGTGTGCGTGACCCGAGCAAAGAGGATGTGGCAGTAGATAAATGGGCTTTTAAAATTGGTGAGCGAGGGGATGATGTGAAACGGTTTTAAATTAAGATGTGATGGATGAAAGCTGATTTCTCTATTATGTACAAGATAAGGAAGACTCAACCAGCAAGGTCATGGGAAGACCAGAAGGGAGAACACATGAAAAATGGAGAACAGCCATAATGGGGTCAGGCTGTGAAGTTATGAAATTGTATATTAACTCCTACAGGCTGTAACATACAAAAGTGTAAAGTGGGGTGTTAGTCAAGCTTGGGCTGTGCTTCATTTGAACATTGCAGCAGCCCAGGACTGAAATGTTAGCATGAGATCAAGGGACGTTTTCGAAATGGGAAACAACGAGAGAGTTAAAGTTATTCCAACAGATTGAGTGGAAGTCTTCCCAGTGCAGTCTCTGTTCGTTTCCCCTCTGTAAAGGAGACTGCATTGTGAGCAGCAATGACAGGAGACCGGATTGAAAGATTACAAGTGAAATGCTGCTTCAACTGGGAGGTGTGATTGAGGCCTTGGGCAGTGAGGAGGGAAGAGGTGAATTGGCAAGTTTTTCAACTTCTGCATTTGCATGGGGAGGTGCCATGGGGGAGTGGGGAAATATTCGGGGTAATGGAGGGTTCCCGTGTGAAATGCTGACAGTGGAGGGGAAGGAAAGATGTGTTTGATGGTGCTGTCCTGTTGGAGGTGGTGAAACTGGTGGAAGTTGATTACGTGAATGTGGATTCTATTGCAGTGGGAAGTGAGGACATGGGGGGGTCTACCATTGCTCTGGGAAGAAGGGGCTGGGAGAAACGTGGGAGATGGGACAGTAACAGTTCAAGGCCTTGTCGACTGGAATTAGGGGATTTCTGGTTTGAGGGAAAAGGCGGTCACGTCAGCGGCAGATCATTGGAATGAGGCATCATCAAACAGAAACAACAGAGATGGAGAAACTGGGAGAATGGAGTCAGCCTCCGCTGATCATGTTATCATCCACATGCAGAAGTTCCTCCTGAATAATTGTAACGAACCAAACATTGAAATTGAAAATTTCTGTCTCACATCTGGTCTGAAGCGGGATTTGGAAATTAATCCAGAGGAAGGTCAGCGGGTGTTCAAAAAGAAGGACTCGATAAGAAGATAAACTTAAAGCTGTGAAGGACACTATTCAATCACAAATTGATGAGCATTAGTGTAGGGCCTAATTTCGGTCGTTTATTTCAGGGACCATAAACAGATCCTCGGCATGAATTTCAGCTGTGCTTCCAGTATTACCCCCAGAACCCCTTGTCATTGCTGCTGTATCCTCTTCCCTTCTCATCACTTCTTCCTGATTCCAGGATCCCCCTCTCCAATTAGAGAACACATTCTCTCACATTATAGGAAAAGGGGAGAAATACATGATGCAGTAAATTGGCAAGAAATATAAAAGCAAGCATCCCGAGCTTTTCCGTGTATATGAAAAGAAAATGTACAAGATGAGTGTGTGACATTTCGGAGAAAGAAAGTGAGGAATGTATATTGAGGACATTTGGAGGTTGTGACTGGGGAACTGGCTACAGGCAACAGGCAGATAATTTACACCAGTATTTTACAACATTCCTCACAAGGATAGGTGCTGCAAATATTTAAATAATATAAACCAAATGATAATAGGAGGGAAGTACTTAACAGTCCCTAACAAAAGGTACAAGGTTATTAACAAACAGATAAGGCTAAGGGTAGCCAGGTTAGCAGTAATTCATAGTTGATTTTAACGGCAGTACTTACAGAGTGACTGGTGGCACCGTGCGAAATAGTCCACAACTGTCTGGATTACAGGAGTGTTCCAGTGAAACTGGAGAACCTCTAATGTGGCGCCTGTCTTCAAGAAAGGGACGAGACAGAAAACTGGAACTATTTAGTCTAACCATTATTGCTGGGAATCTGCGAGTCTGTTCGTACAGAATGAATTGCAGGGCATTGAGAAAAGCTTCACACAGAGTCAGCATGGTTCTGTGAAAGGGGATCTACATTTTGCCTGTAAAATCATGCATTTTATTTTCGGGAGATCCCTGAGAATTTAACAACTGGAAGTAATGAAAGGCGACTGGTAGACATGAGGGTTTCCAGAGATTTTCCACGAGTATCAGAAAATGAAGGTTCGTACACAAGACAGAACCTCATAGTATAGTAGATACTTTACTAGCATAGGATGAAGGTTGGTTAACACATAGAAATCGGAGAGTCAGGCTTAATCGATCTTTATGTCAAAGATGTGTATACTGGATTACCACAATTATCAGTCCAACGGCTTCAGTTATTGACAATCTATACTGATAGCCTGATAGAGAGAGCTGAGTGCAATATACATGCGAGTTTGGGGAGGACACTGAGAACCAAAGGGCAGGCTGTTATTTATTGAAGAGGACTCCCAAACTAAAGAGCAGTACAAAGGGATTGGAGCGTTCCTGTGAATGAACCATAAAGTCTGCATGCTGACGCAGCAAGTAACTAGTTTGGTTCATTAGACAGGTTCCTGGGATAAAAGGGTTCAATTATTGAGTAAATCAAAACTGGTGAGGCAATTATTCATTGGGTTGAAATGAATGAGGGTGGTATTACTGAAAAGTACAAGAGACAGAGGGGGCTTAACAAGGTAGATGTTGAGAATATGGTTTCACACCTGAGCAGAGTCTCGAACTCGGGGACATAGATACAGAATAAGGGATACTGATTTCAAATTGTAATGTACTTAACTGTTTTCTCTCAGAAGGTAGTGAATATCCAGAATTCCCTAACCCAGAAAGTTGTGGAGGCTGGGACACTGAATGCTTTTACAGACGGCGTGGATTGGGTTTTGCGAGCTGAGGGATGCAATGGATTAGCAGAAAAGTGGAGTTGAGCCGTGGAGTAGATCAGCCATGCTCTTATTGAATGACAGTGCAGGCTCGAGGGGCCGAACAGCCTACGCCTGTTCCCATTTCTTACATTCTTATGTTATGCTTTCGGAAAAAAACTGGTTTTATTCCTGGAAGTCGTGTTGTACATTGTTGCATTCAAGGAGAACAGAGGAATTGTTTGAGTTAACTCTGGGTCAGGTAAGGGGGCTGTATTCGCAGCGAAGCTGAGTCTGCAACATAACACATATCTGGAACAGAAGTTACAGTGAGCAGAAGCCTGGAAAGAGGGATTGGGGGTGGGGGGCTCACTTCCTGTCCAGTCACGATTTTCCAAGTATATTTCCGAAACCATCGGAGTGGCCTCGATCTGCTCCTGTGTAGCAGGTCCGAATGGCTGAATGGAACTTCAGAAGACAGTGCTGAGGGACAAGAGGGGACCATTCGATCTTTTGACAATACTCCACCAGGAAGTAAGGTCGTGGATCATCTCATTGTGGTCTCTGGTACATTTTACTCTCCATGCACCATTATCCCTGATTCACCTGTCTATGGAAAATCAGACAAAGCCAGCCTCGATATAATATAAAGATCTGGCAATCGCAAAAATCTGGGAAACGGAATTTACACTTGAGTGAAATCCCACTTTGTGTGTTTCTGTACACTCCGGTTATGGAGAGTATTACTTTTCCTTTTCTAGTCCCACTCCTCCACTGGTCACAACAAAGTTTAAATGTAACCAGGTTCATGATATGGCCGATGGTAAAGGTCTTAAACTAGGTCAGGTTCAGTGATAGAACAAGTCAGGCAGATTCCTTTAGTCAGCCACAAGTAACTAATAGAAATAATGGAGGAGCATGGTGGATCTGTGGTTAGCACTACTACCTCACATCCCGAAGGAGCTGGGTTCAATTCCAAACTCGGGCGTCCCTCTATGTTCAGATTGAACATTCTCCCCATGTCTGTGTGGGTTTAATCCCAGTGCTCCAGTTTCCTCCAACATCCAAAGATCCAAAGATCCACTTGGAGTGGATTGGCCATGACAGATTGGGTGGGATGCTGTTCGAAGGTCGGTGTGGATTCGATAGGTAGAATGTCCTGCTTCCACACTGCCGAGGCTCTATAATAATGGCAACAAGTTTGGACCATAAAAACATCCAGTGGAATCTACCTGATCCACTCTGCTGAAGGTCTTGTACGTTTCAGTCAGATCATCTCCCTTTCTATGAGTAACCTGTTAAAGTTTCCATAATATAAGGCCTTCACCCCTGGAATATATGAAGCGAAACATCTCTGAACTGCTTCCAATGTAATTATATCCATTCTCATGTCAGTAGACAAAATGTAACCTCACACCCCAAGTGATTTTTATTTTTGTTTTCTCAGAGTGCTGTGAGTCTTTGGAACGCTCTTCCCCGCAGAGCATGAGAGACAGACATGTTGAATATATTTGTGGCGCAGACAGCAAGGTTCATAAGTAACAATGTAGTCAAGCAATGTCGGGGAATGAGCAAGAATACAACATACAACATAGAAACGTACAGCGCAGAACAGGCCTTTTGGCCCACGATGTTGTGCCGAGATTTAATCCTAATGTAAAATATA
>NW_025215191.1:12676-22971 GCF_004010195.1 Chiloscyllium plagiosum | reverse complement strand
TGCCTCGAGCAACCATGTCGATTGACAGAGAGGTGCAGGCTCTGAATGAACTCTGAACACTTTGATGCACAGTTACTGTGTGACACTGCATTGAATGTCACTTTGTACACAATCCTATCAGCAGGCACAATAACTTCATTCTGAAACAGTTAGCCATTCTGCACCAGTTTCTGACCTCCATGGACGCCAAAGGTATGCTTTCTTGGAGATGGAAGACAAATTGGAGAATGGCTAAAGAAGTCGGCTTCAGTCTGACTGCCAGAAAACCGTGATAAAGTAACACTTATGTACTATGTGTAATTAAGCCAGGTGGTTCACTTTGGAGCAATCGATCTGTTCACGCCCTGCTCCATTTGTATGTGATGTTGGAGCATCTGTGACACATTCCTGTTCCTCTGTTAGTGAGTTGAGAAGCTGAATGACCTCCTCCTGTTCCTTTTTAATGACTCCGGGTGTGAATTTGTCTCTTTCTGATCCCGTGTAAGTGACGTGTGTGAGTGAGCAGATTCCTTCACTTCCTGTGAAATCGGCAGGAGGGGCTGAATGGGCTATCGTACGTCGTGTCCAATAGTTTGATGGGCTGAATGAATTCCCCATATTTTTGTGAACCCAGATTGAGGTGCTGAATGCGCTCCTCCTTTTGGAAATGTACAGTGCTGTTATATGAATGTTATCCAGACTTTAACAGCACGATATTGACATATGGACATAGGCAGCTTGAAGAGCTGAAGGGGACAACTTGTTCTGAATATTATGTAAACTTCAGTGAATATCCCTACTTCTGCTCAGTTTGGACTCAATGGACTGAATGACCTCCTTCCATATGGGATTCTATGATGACACATTGGATGATACATAGGGCTGAGGGAGCTACTCTGACGATCTCCAGCAGTGATCTCTCACAGCTCTACATGCTGGGAGGGTGACTGCTCCTAGTTTACTGATCAATGCACTGGGGCGGTACACACAGTTGGGAGGGTGACTGCTCCTGGTTTTCAGATCAATGAACTGGGGTGGTGTACACAGTCCTACAAATTGTGAGTGTAACTGCTCCTGGTTTACAATTGAATGCATTGTGGGGTTTCCACAGTTCTACATGATGGGAGGTTAACTCACCCCATGCTGGACAGAGCATTTCGTCCAGGTTTCTGAATAAATGCACTGGTATGGTATGTACTACTCCCCGTGTTGGACCGATAGCTAGTGTATTACTGACAGCTGCACAGTATTCCATCCTGGAAAGATTGCTGGGTTGTGTGGAGCCTGGTCTGCACAGTGCTCCATCCTGGACAGTTAGCTGAGTTGTACTGAGCCTGGTCTGCACGGTGTTCATCTGGTCTTATACGTGTCTGGGCTGAATCTATGAGGTGGTTTGTGTATCCAATATAATTCCGGAATGTACATTATATAATTGTCCAATGAATTATCCAATAATTATCCAAGCGGTCTGGCAGCATCCGTAAGGAGAGAAAAGAGCTGACGTTTCGAGTCTACCTGACGCTTTGTCAAAGGTGGCTTTGATAAAGTGTCAGTTAGACTCGAAACGTCAGGTCCTTTCTTCCCTGACAGATGCTGCCAGGCCTGCTGAGGTTTTCCAGCATTTTCTCTCTTAAAATCGGGGGAACTTTATTATTTTAATTTATTGGAAAACTTAACAGATTAATATGTCATTTAATTACTAAACAGTAACTACTGTAATGTGGTAATATCCGAGAAACACACATTTGTCAATAAACAAATTCAGGAAACAGATTGTCTCACATGCACTTCTTCAATCCAGGACGAAGAACATCAAAAGACAATTCTGAGAGAAATCTCAAAAAGAGAGTGTCGCAGCCAGGAGAGATTTCCTGCCTTCCAACTCAGCTGAGACCCCAGCAATAACTGGCGAAAGGTAAAACTAAGAATCCTGGTTCTGGGAGAGTTTGACCATCACTCCAAAGGACCAGGCCATGGCTGCAATGACCACAAGGAATGCACTGTATCTACACCATCTATGGCACTGTAGCAGCCTCTCAAAAATGCCTAACTCCACCTAAGCCACGAAATGATGGCAAGATAAATTTCAAAATTAAACATAAATAAATAAAGCCAAAGGCTGCAGCAGGCCTGGTGATCAGACACAGATGGCCTCGGGAGCTCAGCAATTCCTACCCTGCCAAAACACAGGAGAATTATCGAGCTAGTGAAAAGAAAACATCATCTCTCTCCCTCTCCTCTAACTTTATAATTGTCGATGTACAATTCACCAAATAGTAAGCGATGTCAACATCCCACCCAGACCAAGTAATATTGTGATAGGTCAGGGTTGTTGTGAAAGGGGTTAACCAGATATGCTTGTACAATGACTGTGATTAATGTCAGTCTCCATAGATCCTAACTGTGTCACTGCAGGTTTTCCTCTTCTAGTAAAAAGGGGCTTCCTTCAACCTGTCCCATAGTGTCAGCCGCAACATCATCCTCAAAACTATTGGAATCAGCAGCGACAGAGAGAGAGAGGAAGAGAATCTGAGAACCATAGACTGGAATGTTTCAACAAAGGACCAGAATTTGATATCATTAGACTGGAATGTTCCAACAATGGATCAGGGTCTGAAAGCATTAGACTGGAATGTTCCAACAACGGACAGGAGTTTATCCGATGGTCTTTCCTATCTTGCACAGAATTAGGCACGGTTAGAGTTGCGGATAGAAGCCGTACAGTTATTCAAGCAGGTTGCTATCCCATCCTCGCTATTATTGGTGTTCCTGGTAAGGCTATCTTTGTCGATTCTATAAATGATGTTTAAGCTTATTGCTAGTTCAGTTTTTTAAATATTTAACAAATGCATAATTTGTTATCTTCAGTTTCAGTCACAAACTCCACTTCATTTCCATCAATTTCAGACTCCTCACTCATAAACCTCTAAGAAGGAACAAAATTGTTCTGACTATTGAATCTTCCTTTTACGCTCAACTGGTTCGCTATGTTCTCTCTGCCATCAAACCTGTCTCCACCCAGTTCTGTAATATCCACCTCTGCCTCAGTGCCGTTGTTGATTTAGCGGTCATCTGCCCCTTTGAAAACTTCAGATTTTCTGCTCAACTTCTCTTCTGACCTTTCCCTCAATTGCAAATATTTTGAACACATACCTGCTCTTGCTTCTCCAGCTATTTCAGAAGAGGGACACCATATCAGAGTAATAATGACACTGGACGGGACCTTAAAGGTGTTGTTTCAAATCCTAACACAGCCGATGACAGAACTTAAATTCGAATCACAAAAATTGGAGTGAAACCACATTTTACAAATGGAAACCATAAACCATCAGGATTTCTTTCATTATTTCACTGATAGCCTTTGGTAAAGAAACTAAATATGACTTCATACCCACAACCACATGGCTGGCTCCATATTGTCTTGACAAATGACCTCACAGTCAAGGGCATTTAGTGATGGACCACAAATGCTGCCCTTGCCGGTGATGCTGACATCCCAGGAATCAGTAAGATTAAAGGTGAAATAAACCAAGGCAAAATGGATGATGGAGAACTGGAATAAAATTCTCCAACGTCTGAAGATGTTGGAGAATTTCAGCAAGTTTGGCAGCGTCTGTCAGGAGGAAAACAGATAAAGTTTCAATTCTAGTGACCCTACATCAACACTGAAAGCAACCTAGAAATAATATTATTTATATCAGGGATAGCTGGATGAGTGATGGGGAGGTTAGTTGAATGGATGGAGAAATGTCCAGCAAGAGAGAAGAAGAGAAAGAGAGAGAGAGACAGAGAAATAAATGAAAAGCAAACAAAGGAACTGCTGATGATGAAGTAGAATGATAATAAAAAGGGACCTTCTTCTAACAAAACCCCTTTCCCCATATTGCTGAACATCACTTCAATCTAGACATGCCTCTGCTTAAAGTGAGTTATATTCCCTCTGTCACTCTTCTCTCGGTGTGGTGATCAATTCCGGTGGCAATACTGGTGCTGCCCTTATAGTTGCTGAAAAAAAGAGAAACGTAATTAAATATTGCCAACTGCTTCTTTGGAGAGAGGAACTGTTACTGTGGGACTGTGCAGAGATGCAACGGCTTTTTTAGCCAGGAAGAGAAACATTATCAACATGGAATGGATGGTCTGTGTGTGTGGAATGTTGACTTGCGCCTGTTATTAAACAGTAAGGGCAGGTTCAATGGATGCTTATCTCCGGTGTGTATTATCAGCTGATGCATGTATTCAGAGAGACCAAGGGTCTGGTGACCCCACCCTGGACACAACATTTATAGAGTGTTTGGGTCCATGGGAAACAATTGGAGCCGAGACTATACCGAAGGAAATCTCTGTACACGGCGAGGGGCTGGGCATTGTATTATCCTCACTGGGATTTCCAGGAGTATTTTTCGAAGCTGAACCAATTATAAACATAAAATGTGAATCTTTCAAAAATGAGGTGGTTACTGAGTTGTGTTCCCTCCATCAGTATAACCTCTCGCCTCACACCAGGGATAGGACTCTGCTGACACTCACCGTGAAGTGAACTGGATCAGTTCTGGAAATTTCCAGACAGGAGTTGTTAACATATTCATCATCTCCGATGTTCAGTCCTCCGAAATATTCACTGGCTGTCTGAATCCATCTTCGAGCTGAGAGTAATACATTGAGTTTATGCCCATGATGGAAGCAAACTCCCAGATATACTAACGAACAGCAGAACTGGCGAAAATAAGGAACTGCACGAAACTAGAATTACTGAAGTGTATGTTTTTTGAAAGTCTAATCTAATTGAAGATTGATAATGTGTTGCTTCTGCTGAGCTACATCCCAGAATATCGAGGAGGTGGCAATAGAGCTAACAACAGAATTACTGATTAATCTTCAAAACTGGTTACATATGAGAAAGGATCCTGCAGACTGGAAAACAGCTATTGTAAAACTAAACGTTTAAAACAGGATGGAAGGGCAAACAGAAAACTAAATAGCTTAATGTCAGCTGAGAAAAAAAAATCGTTGGGACCTTTTATAAGAATGTGGCAACTAGACACTTGGAAAATAATGGTATGATTTGGTAGATATGGCCTAGATTCAGTGAAGGGAAATTATCTTTGCTAAACCTACTGGAGTTTGTGAACTCTGTCAGTTGTGTCATTGACAATTGAGAACCAGCCTCAGTGGAGTAATTGAATTTTCAGACGAAGTTTGATATTGTTGAATGCAGGTGAGTGGAGAATGTTAAAGTCCATGGGTAGGTAAGGGCGGAATATACACCATATATATTAAAAATTGGATCATGGACAAAGTGTACAGAGTAGTGATTTTTTTTCCCTGGATGGATGCCTTGTGGGGTATCAGAAGGATCAGCTCTTCTGCAATAGCTGTGCACAAGGTATAAAAATGATTCAGATGTGAACAGCAAATCCCATCATTCACATTTAAGTTTATTAAATGGTGAGAGGTTGGGAAGGGTTGTTGTTGAAAAGGACCTGGATGTCCTTGGTTATAAGTCACTAACAATTCGTATTGGGCAGGAAGCAATTCTTACTGTGAAGGATATGCGATCCATCACGGAAAATTATTAAAGTACTAGAGCAAATATATCTTACTCAATGGTAGCATTTTGATGAGCCAGCATTTAGTCAGTATTATGTACACAGTCTTCCTTTTAAATAATGATCTCCATGTTACCGAGACAGTGCAAAGGAGTTTCACCAGACTGAACCTTCTCATGATGTTTCCATAAGGAGAAAGTGCAGTAACTATGTGTTTAATCTGCAGCACCATGAGAGAATAAGAAGTTGAAACTTGATGGTTATGAATGGACACTCATTATGTCTCAAGCAGTCATTGATAAGGTGAGAAATTCCATACTTTCCACAGGATGCTCGATTCCTGATAGTTTGCATGCCTGTGCAGAGATCTTATTTCGATTGACCATAAGGTACAGGCTCTGAATGAACTCTGAACAGTTTCATGCACACTTACTGTGTAACCCTGCACTCAATATTAGATTATGCACAATCCTGTCAGAAGCCATTTTACCTTCATTCTGAAGCAGTTAGCTATTCTCCACCAGCTGCTTACTTCCAGAGAGAACATGGGTCTGCTCTCTCAGCGATGGAAGATGCCTTTGAAACTGGTTAAAAATTGGCTTCATTCCTACTCTCAGGATACCATGTTAAAGTATCACGCATGTACTATGAGTAATGACGCCACGAGGAACAAGGTGGAGTAGTTTAGCTGTGCAGCCGCTGCACCATTTGTTTGTGATGTTGAAGCATCTCTGACATCTTCCTGTGCCTGGTTAGTAACTTGAGATGCTGAATGACCTCTTCTTGTTCCTTTTTAATGACTCCGGGTGTGAAATGGTCTCTTTTTGATCCCGTGTGAGTGACGTGTGGAAGTGAGCAGACTCCTGGTCTTCCTCTGTGACAAGCAAGAGGGACTGAATGGGCTGTCCCTCTTTTTATACAACAGTTTTGATGGGCTAAATGACTTTCCCACATTCTTGTGAAGCCAGATTGGAGTGCAGAATGAACTCGTTCGTTTAGTATGGAAATGTGCAGTGTCTGGCGCTCTGTACCATGAATGGTGTCGACACGTTAACTTGAATGCTGTCCAGGTCTTGTTGCGCATGGACACAGACTACTTTAGGACCTGAGGGATGATGAAGTGTTCTGAACATTGTGTAAACTAGAGTGAAAATCCCCACTTCTTATCGGTGTGAACTCAATGGGCTGAATAGCCGGCGTCCACACTGCAGGGATTCCCTACTGACAAACTGGAGATTCCGGGGCTGAGGGTGCTACGCTGAGGAGCTCCTGCAGTGATGTCCAACGGCTGAGATGATGAATGCCCAATGATGATAAACATCTTCCCTTGTGCTCTCCAACCACTTGAGAGTTTGCAATGGATTCTCGTGAAGTGCGATTTTTCTCAGGCTCCTTGATGTCTCCTCAGTTAAATACTGCCTTGATATCAGGGACAGTCCTCTTAGCTAAGCCCTTGTATTCACTTCTATCGTTTATATCAAATAGGTCATCGTGTATGAGCAGACAATGGTTTTTCAAACAGAGGATAGTACATGCCAAGAATTCTCTATTCCAGAGAGTCAGGGGAGTTAGATCACTGAAAGATCTCTGAATGGTCTTTCCTGTTTCTGTGCACCAGGTTATAGAAGTAAATGACCTCCAACTGCTAATGTCTAGCAGCTTGGAGGGGCTGGATGGAACAATGGAGCATCGCACTCAGGAGAAAGATTAGGTCATTAGACACTATGAAACTGTTCCAACAGGCACGAAGGTAGTGGATGATCAGGTTGTGGTCTCAACCCCATTTTCCTGTCTGTATCCCATTATCCATGACTCAATCTCTGTTATCTCAATCTCTGATCTCAATCTCTGTCATCAACACCTCAATCTCTGTCATCAACATCTTTCCTACAGCAATTAGAACCAAATTAGACACAATATTCTAAATGCCACCTCACTAACATCCTGCCCAGTTGGAATATGATCTCCCAACTCGCATCCTCAATGCACTGACCAATAAAGGCAAGCATACCAAACACCTCCTTTACCACCCTGTCAACATGCGACTCCACTTTTATGGAACAATGATCCAGCACATTTTTGTTCAACCACACTCCCCAGGACCCTACCATTAATTGTATACGTCCTGCCGTATTTTACCTTACCAAAATGCAACACTTCATCATTTATCTAAATTTAACTCCATCTGTCACTCCTTGGCCCATTGCCCCGTCTGATCAAGGTTACATTGTACTCCAAGGTAAATCTTGCTGGCGACTGCACCACCAATTTTGATGTCATCTGTAAACATAATAAACAGGCCAATATTAAAATTCAAATCATTCATATTAATGACAAAAGCAGTGGATTCAGCACCTTGTGTTACACCACTGGTCACAGGGATCCAGTCTGAAAACAGTCTTATATCACCCTCTGCCTCCTACATTCACTCTAATTTTGCAGTGTATTGGCGAGTTTACCTTGGATCCATTTATGATCTCAACTTAGTAATTTGTCTATCATGTGGAATCCAGTCGAATGCCATGCTGAAGGCTGTATGTACAGAGTCTACCACACTGCCTTCATTAAACTTGTTTGTCACCTCTCAAAAAACGCTTGTCACCTCAAAAAAATTGTTAGAAATGATTTCACATGCACAAATACCTGTTGACGATCGCTAAGCAGTAGTTGCATCTGCAATTGCATGTAAATGCTATTCCTCAAAATCCTCTCCAACAACGTGCGCACTATTTACATCAGGCTCACCGATCTATAGTTCAGGTCATGATTCCTTTTCCTCGTCCCATGCTTCCACTGCTCACTGCAAATGCTCATGTAACTGGGTTGGTGATTTGACCAACAATATAGATCTCAGACTGGGTCAGGGTTAGGAACAAATTAGGCAGGATTCTTCAATCTGTTAAAATTAACACATTTATGACCCAAACACAGTTACTCAAACTACGTTGGAAAGATGAATGGCAAACAGTTTGCATATTACAAATTTGAGCACCAATGATCCTCTTTCTAAAAGTACTGACACATGCACACGTTTGATGACCAACAGAACAACAACATCTCAGCAGAGCTTTATTTGGAAGAGCCTTTCCCAAGTATTAATTGAACTCATGATGAAAGGGAAACATTAGTGATTGTTCCAAATATCATTCAGCTTATGGAGCTATTCTGCTCTTATAAGCTACTGGTAATGGGATCACTTCTTGGAACAGGTGGATTTAGCTGAATTGACTTTACTTCAGGCAGTTAGACGATTCCAGTTAATCCTCAACAGGAATCCTCCATGAGTGGTAAAGATGACTGAGGAATATTCAGCTCACACACTTTGCTGGGAAGAGGAACACGGAGAGAGAGGGAGCAACAGGCTGTTCCTTCTTAGGAAGAATAAATTTTCTCCCTCTCTGAGTTGAATCACACAATAACCTTATCCAGCACCAAACTTGACCAAATGAGGTCTCTTTGGACAGTGTCTGAACGGTACGACTCCATCGCATTCCCTTCTCTATGTAGATGCATCGTTGCTGCTGTCGTATGCTGAGCCAATACTTTCGTAACAAACAGCCCCATTATATTTGAAGATGTGTTTATATGTTCCGGTATATTTTTAAAATGCATAAAATACAACTTTTTATATATTCACAATATCTGTATTTAAATGAATACATCTTCGTCTTAATTTTTTTCCCCAGTCTTATTCTCCCATACAAGATGACACATGCATCAGGTATTCACTAGCTCAAAATCTTATATGGTCTCATTCTCAGGCCTGAACATGTAATCGTACATAAAATAATGCCTTTATCACAAGAATGAGTAAAGAGAAACTTCTTTGAAAAGTTTCATAAGCAATTTGTTTTTCACTTCAGTGGACTTACAATCCACCCAACAGTATGTCGTCGCAGCAACGGCCTGTGCAGATACAGTAAAGCATCCTTAAGATCAGGCCCAATACACTTTGCAAGAAAAAGTATCATTGCATTTATTTTCCAAATAATGTGCTGAATCTACAGTCTAATTTGATGTGATTTATATACCAGGACACACGAATCGCTTTGTACCACCGAATTCTGCATTCTGCCTCCAGTTACAAAATTTACTGTTGTTTTATGCTTTGTCCAAAACACAAACTTGTCATCACCCACATTGTCCTTTTTTTCTGCTGAAGTTTTGCTCACGACTCCCCTGTCTGTATCCCATTGCAGACACCGTGTCTCCACTTGACATCTTATTGAATGAATATTCTGGTGCATGAGAAAATTGAGCTGCAGTCCATTCAGCATCTTCCTCCAATCCAATCATCTAGATTGTAAACTGTAGATGACTTGACACTGATCGCTGAGGAATTCCACGAGTGACAGCTTTCCAACCTGAAAATAAGTAATTATCTCTATTCTGTATTTCCTGGTAGCTGACCAGGCCTTCCCTGTTCCTGTGTACCTGCCCAGAAAGGTTGCATGGCCTCCTGCAATGCTGTGTAGCTGATTGTCGATTTTTTTCTGATCTCAGTGATCCTCCTTCAAGCCATTTATTGTCAGATGATCACGTGGAGCTCGTACTGTCAATGATCCTGATCCCTGAAAGTTTAGAATATGAGCACAGAATATAGACTAAGATTTAGGGGGATCGTTACCCAGTCAAAAATGTGATCTTTCAGATGCAGCAATAGAACCATTCTGCAATATCAATCATATGCTCAATTTTCACCAGACAGATACTGAGGAAATGGGGAGATTTCCTATTTGCCAGATTAACATGGATCCCCTTAACAAA
>NW_025215191.1:0-6332 GCF_004010195.1 Chiloscyllium plagiosum | reverse complement strand
GCAAGTGTGAGTGTGAGTAACTGTGTGAGAGTGAGAGTGTGTGTACAAGTGTGAGTGTGAGTGTGAGTAACTGTGTGAGAGTGAGAGTGTGTGTACAAGTGAGTGCATCAAGTGGGTGGGAAACTTTGAGTCTGACTGCACCTCCCTCCTGGATGGTCACTCTCTGACTGTTTGCTCACAATGTCCCATGGTGGGCATGGTGATGGTGTGTGCCAAAGGGGCAGCGAGTGCCAGGGAAGCTCCTGATTGCTTAAAGCTAGTGCCCTGACTGGAGGAGGAGACGTGGGTTGGCCAAGGGGCTAGCGTGGACAGTAAGAGAGAGGGTACAGACTCCAAACAAAGGGGAAGGGCTTCTGAGGCTGGAGTAGGTGAGGCCATCTGTCTCTCCCTGACACCTGTATTGTTTCAGGGTCAAAATTCACAACTTATTCACACTTATCAGGAATGTGCAGCTGAGCTGCCGATTTCCCTTCCTCCCAGCCTTCGGATGAGGAAAGTGCGTCACTGTGCCCTTCGAGGGTCATGTGACCAGCGAGAGCAGGCCGTTGATAGGCCCAGGTGGGTGACTAAAGACTGAGGTCGTAGGTCAAGTCCATCAATCTTCCTGGCCCATCAGCCAATTTGTCAAAAAGTCCATTATGGCTATTCAATCCGAGGCTGGAAGATTTCTCGCCCTCAATGCTGAGCAATTGTCTGCGCCCACACAACAGAAAAAATAGGCTGAGAAAGAAAGAGGGTCTTGCTGTCCAGATGCTGGGGCTGTTTACCAAACCCTCCCTCCTCTCTCGCGGAGACTGGTGCCTTTCCTGACTACTTTTCCTCAAGAAATGAAAGCCAAGGTTCATTCTCTAAGAGGGGCGTCACCAAAGGTGTGAGTGGAGCGAGAGAGAGAGAAGAGGGAAATTGTACGGACAAAGGGCTAGGCCTCAGAGTTGGAGACTGCAGGATGGGGCCGAAGGGGAGGATACGGGATGATGTGCAGGACAAGGGAGGAAAGGTTGACCAACACGCAGCCTCGGCTTGGCGCTAGCGTGGCAGACCGAGCGAGTGTATCTCAGAAGAAAGCCAAAGGTGCTCTTTCAACAATGAGCAACAGGGCAATCTGTCTCCTCACATCACAGCTTCGACAGAGAAACAATGCAAATGCTAATCGAGTCGCGCGTCTGCCTCAGGATCCAAGCTAACGGCTGTGCTGACTGAACTCATCCATATGGACCATGACAGGTTGGGATGGGGGCGGCAGGGGAGTGGAAGATGGGCCAGAGAGCAGAGGCAGAGAAGAGGAACACAAAAGAAGATTGGAAAGAGTCACTGAGTCAAGAGTCAAGAGGTGGAAACAGACCCTTCGGTCCAACTCGATACTGATTTGGATCTGGAGCCTCGGAGGCTGAGGGGTGACCTTTTAGAGGTTTATAAAATCATGAGGGGCGTGGATAGGGTGAATAGACAATGCCGACCAGATATCCCAACCCAATCTAGTCTCATTTGCCAGCATTTGGCCCATATCCCTCCAAACCCTTCCTATCCATGTACCCATCCTCTTAAATGCTGCAATTGTACCAGCCTCCACCACTTCCTCTGGCAGCTCATTCCATACACGTACCATCCTCTGTGTGAAAACGTTACCCCTTAGGTCCCTTTTAAATCTTTCCCTTCTCACCCTAAACCTATGTCCTCCAGTATTTACCCTCATGACCTTGGGTATTTACCCTATCCATGCCCCTCATGCTTTTATAAACCTCTATAAGGTTATTGGGATGTTTATTTTTGAAGGGGGAGCATATTAGAAATGAATAAGATAATGAGGGGGCGTGGGCAGGGTGGACAGGAAGGTTCAATAATGAGGGGGCATGATTCTAAGGTGAAAGGTCAAGAGGGTGGCAGGGGTCTGGAATGCACTGCCTGAGGGGGTAGTTGAGGTGGGAAACCTCACAACCTTTAAAAAGCACTTGCTTAGCACCCGAAATGTCATAACATTCAAGGCAATGGGTCAAGTGTGGGAAAGTGGGACCACTGCAGCTTGGCCAACATAGACCCAATGGGTTGAAGGGCCTCTTTTGGATGTATGATTCCATGAGTCTAAGGCAGGTTTCCACATGGGAGCTTGCTGTGTGCAAACTGACATTGTAGGGTGGTCGGAAACATGGCAGTTATTTGACAAAAAGCAAGTGTCCATGGAGACCAGTACTGATTTGGATTTGGAGCGTCGGAGGCTGGGGGGTGACCTTGTAGAGGTTTATAAAATCATGAGGGGCATGGATAGGGTAAATAGACAAGGTCTTTTCCCTGGGGTGGGGGACTCCAGAACTAGAGGGCTGAGGTTTAGGGTGAGAGGGGAAAGATATAAAAGGGACCTAATGGGCACCTTTTTCATGCAGAGGGTATGGAATGAGTTGCCAGAGGAGGTGGTGGCAGCTGGTACAATGATAGCATTTAAAAGCTGTTTGGATGACTACACGGATATGAAAGGTTTTGGGGGCCAAAGCCAGGGACTAGTTCACTTTCGGAAACTTGGTTAGCATGGACGGGTTTGGCCGAAGCGTCTGTCCCTGGCTTTTTTCATTCGTAAATTTTGGCATAAACATTGGGTGGGAGAAATGCCCTTTACTCTTTCTTTCAAAGTAGTTCTGTGGGACCTTGTAAGTCTCCCCGATGGACTGTAAGGCCCAGTTCGATGCCAGCATCCACCCCCCCAACCGTGGCAGGGTAACCCTGGCAATGGGGAGCATGTGCCCACGTCTCATGCTGAAGATTCAGGAGCAAGTCCCGGACTTACCCCTTCATGAACATTGACCGCACCCGTCCCCCCCCCCGTCCACCCCCAGAACAGACTGTGGCCAGTACACCCTGGAAAATACAACCAGCGAGAACCTGGGAAGAGGAGCCTATTCTGTAGGCATCAACGCTCCACTTTGCCACATCATTTCCACCTACAAAGGCATGCAGCAGAACGTTTCACTTTGGAAGTATCCCAAACCACCTCCCCCGCCCATTGAACTTCAATCCAAATTTGGAAAACAGGGAAACTTACATCACCCGTCGTCAACTCGAGTGATATGTTCGAGTCGACCGGGTCTAGAGTTTGAGGCAGTAGCCCCATATGCCACCTGGACACTTGGTGGCTGCTCCTATGTGCAAATGGACCTCAACCTAGTCTCAGGACGATCCCTGATCTGAGGTCAACAAGCAAGGAAAGATATGGGAGCGTTTAATCTGTCAGACTGCTCATAACACAACATTGCCACAGAGGCTGCAGAGAAAAAGAGATATTTAATCCGTCAAAGGAAAATATGTTGCTATTTTGGGAATTTATATAATGAATAAATTGAGGCCCTGCAGGGCTCCAATTTTCCCCCTCTGGTTCGGCTGAACGCAGACTGGGAGTGAGTCCATCTTTCATTGTTGCCTTGGACACAACTCTGACTCAGTGACTGACCTACACCAGCTCGATTGAGATGTAAGTGCCCCATGAGGTGACTCGTGTTCCAGGCCCCCCCCATGGGAAAAATCTGTAGACCGCAATAATATGCACAAACATTTCACCACTGCCACCCCTCCCCCCTTCCCTCAAGGAAACAGTCACAGACAAAATTACCACCTTGTGGATCTGGTGCTGTGACATGAATCAGAACTGATGCAAATTACACACGAATTAAGAGGAGAATGATGCTTTAAAATCAAAAGGTCAATTTCCCTTCGCACAGCCGAGACAAGGCTTCACTGTTGCCGGGTCAAAATCCTGGAACTCCCTCCCGAACAGCATTGAGGGTCTACCCCCACCCACCCACCCACCAGCCGGGCTGCAGCAGTTCAAGAGGGTAGCTCACCCCCACCTTCTCAAGGAATGGGGCAATGAACACCGGCTCAGCCAGTGCCCCACGAGTGAAATAAAGAAAGGTTAGAGACATGTCTTGCTCAACCGCAAACATTCCCTTCAGCACATACGGCATCATGTAGGATACAGTTCCATACTCTGCTGTTGTTTATCCCCAGCAGTAGGTCGGGGGTCTGGTCCAAACGAGAAGATTCATTTAGCAGCCGGTTATCATTAAGAAGATACATGAAACCTCTCCCTCAGTTTCTGGTGGTGACATTCTTTCTCAACCAACCAACCAGCAACACCCTAGTTTCTCAATTTGGTTATTTCTGGTCAAGCACCTACCTCTTTAGCATTGTCTAGGATATGCACAGACTTCCAGGTCTATAAGACCATAAGACATAGGAGTGGAAGTAAGGCCATTCGGCCCATCGAGTCCACTCCGCCATTCAATCATGGCTGATGGGCATTTCAATGCCACTTTCCATGCAGCCCTTAATTCCTTGCAAGATCAAGAATTTATCAATCTCAGTCTAGCCCTAATGTTAAGAGTCAAGAAATGTGGTGCTGGAAAGACACAGCCGGTCAGGCAGCATCCGGGGAGCAGGAGAGTCAACATTTCAAGAATATGCTCTTCGTCAGGAATGATGAAGGGCTTATGCTCGAAACGTCGATTCTCCTGCTCCTCGGATGCTGCCTGACCTGCTGTGCTTTTCCAGCAACACACTCGACTCTCATCTCCAGCATCTGCAGGCCTCACTTTCTCCCAGTTGAATTTCTCCCGAATGTTAACCCCCATCATAGGTTTCAGTTCATTTTACCCCACTTTTGAGCAGTGCCTCCAAGACATCCAGTCTCCCGATTACCTTCTGCCTCCAGCTCTCCTTTGTGGGCTGTGAAATAACTACAGAGAGGCTGGTATCCCATCACCTAGTCACCCTTTATTTACAAGTGCACAGTCCACTGGCTGGGGCTGACCAGTTCAGAGTCAGTCCCTGAAGTGAGGAGATTCCGAATCCCCTGTTTATCTCTATAGTCCAGGGCTCCCACAATGCAACCCCAATCAATGACCTCATAGTCAATGAGATTGTCCTGGTTCCAATCACTACAGTCTACCAGCCACACAATATTTCACATGTTAACTTCCTCGCTGATGCTTCCAGGTCAAGGGCCGCCAAGTCTCATGAACCAGTATTTCTCATTACCCAAGAATAACGTCGACCGACCCATTTACAACTGGCACAAAAATCTTAAAAGGATTCTTTTAAAACATTACAGATCCCAGAAAACATTTTAAAGACATTACAGGTCTCGTTTACTGTACTGCTTCCAGGTCAAATGTCATCACATTTCCCTCTTTGTAAAAGCTAAAACTTTACCGCAGTAACATTTTCTTTGCAACAATGTTCGAAATACATGCACATTCTGGACATCATCACCACAAGGATCAGGGTCAGCTGTGATGGCCCCCAATCCCCAATCTCCAATATCCTGCTGTTAACAGGTAAAAAGACCATTGAAGGTGAAAGATGGACAGACACATAGAAACAAAGAAAATACATGAGTCGACCATTCAGCCCTTCAAGCCTGCTTCCAGCATTCAACAAGGCATGGCTGATTTACCTCAGCTTGACTCCCACCCTCAATATTTCCATAATAGCGAGTTTTGAGAAGATTTGTAGCTCAGGTTGAGGTTATGGATGTAGGTTTGCTCGCTGAGCTGGAAGGTTCGTTTTCAGACATTTCGTCACCATACTCGATAATATCTTCAGTGAGCCTCCGGATGACATCACCAACCCAAGGAAACCTAAACACATAAATAAAAGTGGGCCATACCACTAGTGCTTCATCTGGAGGCTCACTGAAGATATTACCGAGTATGGTGACAAAACGTCTGAAAATGAGCCTTCCAGCTCAGCGAGCAAACCTACATCCATAATTTCCACAATTAGTCATGTGATAGTACAGGTCTTAAATATTGCTGACAAAATACACATTTTGATGAAATATTTCACCATTTCTCAGGATAATTTACAAGAATATCATATTAAGACAATGTACAAAATGAAAGAACATGCCCACACACTGTTCCAACTCAACAAAATAGAGTGACCATCACTCACGAGATCATTTCTGAGTCTTGACCAATTAGAATCGATCTGTCTGGTTCAAAACTTAAACAAAGCCTGGCAGTTGACCGTCAATCATCATTAACTGGTGCACTAACCATGGCAGCAAGTTGGGGAGTGATTGGTGGGGGGGGGAGAGTTCTGAAGAGCAGAGTGCGTGTACAAATTCCAGTGCTGCTCACATCCAATTAGAGAATAAAGAAAAAATATATATATAGAATAACAGATGCCCGGAAATGAGTTACAGACTGGAAACTATTCAAGGGGTTCTGAGGGTTTATGTACCGAGTAAGCGATACCTGGGAGTGAGTTACAGACTAGAATCTAATCCCTGACTTTGGGGGTGTTTATATACAGAATAACAAATACCTGGGAGTCAGTTACAG
>NW_025215190.1:64394-69879 GCF_004010195.1 Chiloscyllium plagiosum | reverse complement strand
GATATTGTCCAAATATCAGAAATTTCTACAACACCGATTACTCTCAAAATTGTATGCACTGATTAAAAAGAAGGTGCCACCCAGCTTCATTCTTTCAAAAAAAAAAATGTTATGATTTCACAGAGACTGTAGGACTTCAGGTTCAGATCTAGGCACGTTTTTAAAATTTTTCAGAGTTTCTGCCTCGACTCTGCTTCCATGCATGACTCCCAGATCCCTTTCTTACTCTGGATGAAATAACAACTTTCTTCACCACTTCTCTAATTTTTCAACCAATTACATTAAATATTTTCTGCTGGTAACTGAGCTCTCCAATAAGAACAAGACAGTCTCTTCCTCTCTATCCAGGCCCTTGACAACATGTGCAGATTAATCAAATCTCCTCTCAGCATCCTCCACTTCAACCTTTCCTCATAACTGCATTATCACTTTTCCAGGATAACAAATCTCTTCTGTACCACCTCCAAGAGTGCAACATGCTCGAAATGTCATTTCTCCTGGCACTCTGATGCTACCTGACCTGCTGTGCTTTTCCCACATCACACTCTTTGATTGCTGTCCCTAAATGACTTGACTTGCACTTCCCCAGTTGCTTGGTCCATTCAACTGGAGCTCAAAGCTTCCATTTTTAAGCAGACTGCTTGGTGTTCCCTCATTCAAATCAAGTAAGTCACATTAAATGTTTGAGTCTCTGCATGAAAACCAAACAGCCAGATTAATTACATACAGCTTTCCCTGCAGAAATTCAGGCTGACAGTCTTGGATTCCTTTGCGATTTTCTAAGGGTCCATTCTTCGTGACTCGCAGAATTCCGATCCATAAGTATTCAGTCCGCCCCTTGTTTCATAATAAACTAAGCTACAAAATCAGCAGGTCACTGATACTTTGCCTCTATTCAGTGAGGAACCGAAAATGATGAACAATAAACAAACATGGCAGGGGATTTTCCCCCCAGCTTCTTCTAAGGGTGTGAATCTCCTTTATAAGTCCTCTCTCTCTTTAAGTTTATAACTTCCAATAGTTTGCACGACAAAATCTGCACAAGACAAGGGCCTGAATCTTTTCACTTGGCCAATCTCCTTTCTGTCAGTTTCATGGAGGGTTTGCCTCCACAAGTCTAAATGAATGTTCTCATAATAACAACATCCTGAATCTGCCTCATTAACTACCTGCCCTGCCCCAACGTCCCTTCTTTCATCTGGTACGAGCCCAATGAGTATTTTCCGCTTTGATATAGGTATAAAACCTGCCCACTGTCCAGATATCCCAGAATGCACCAGATTCCCTGCTACAATACTATTTTAAAAACGTCATTACAGTCTTGGATTGACCGTCCGAAACTGCCCTGGGCAGGGGAAGGCGGGAGGGATTGGGAAAGGTACTAAACTGAGGGTCCTACTTTGTGGCTAAGCCCCTGAGGTTCTGGTGGATGGCATGGTGCAGGACAGGGACATTATCCTCCTCCAGGATAAATAGACAAAGTCTTTTCCCTGGGGTCGGGGAGTCCAGAACTAGTAGGCATAGGTTTAGGGTGAGAGGGGAAAGATATGAAAGAAACCTAAGGGGCAACCTTTTCACACAGAGGGCGGTGCGTGTATGGAATGAGCTGCCAGAGTATGTGGTGGAGGCTGGTACAATTGCAACATTAAAGAGGCATTTGGATGGGTATATGAATAGGAAGAGTTTGGAGGGATAAGGGCTGGCTGCCTCCAGGTGGGACTGGATTGGGTTGGGATACCTGGTTAGCATGGACGGGTTGGACCGAAGGGTCTGTTTCCATGCTGAATATCTCTATGACTGGCAGGGAAAGCTATGACACGAGATCAGCTAGATTGTCTGAGATTGACCCGTGAGCCACTGAAGTGCCAGCCTTCTGGGTGAGCGCCCAACAGTGTAGGAACGACGTCAGTGACCAGGGTAAGTGCCATCATCTGCACTTTGTGACCTTGCCCTCTCTCTCTCTCTCTCACTGTTACTGCACCCACCTCCCACCAAGACCCATGTTATCCTACTCTCACTGAATGCAGCACCTTCTCTCGGTTTCTCTCTAACCTCTTCTCTGTCCCGCTTGCCAGCTCTGCCTGGTATCTGTGCTGCCCGCTCAATCACTCAGAACACCTCCCATTCTTTCTCTCAGCTGTCCCAGCACTAACAGCTGTACCACCCACTTCCATCTCCCTAATACCTCTTGATAATTCGTTCATTCCAAGTGGAACTATCCCACAATAGGGCAGAAAGAGCCAAGAGCGGTATGAGACAGCCCAACATTCAGCTCCTCACCCCCTCACAGGGGAAGGATCTGACCCTAACAACCAAGAGTGGCTGACTGACTGTATCCAAACTCCCGCACTGGGATCTGAGACTTCCCTTGACTGAGTGTGTTGGGCACCGTGACTGACTGTGGACAATGATATTCAGGTTTCTGGTTTTGTGTCTGTGCTAAACATCATGGCAATACAGCAGGCGGGTGTGCATAGTAGCTCGAACTTAGGGGAAGCACTGTTGAGGGCAGGGTAAGACAAGGCAATAATTCTGTGAGCATTCACGTCCGCTCAAAGTGAGTGTGTACAGAAACGGATTGAGCAGCCCAGAGGGACAGTCCATGAGCTGGGTGTGTCCCTGAGCATAGTGTCCCTGCAGCGGTATTGAGTATTTACAAAAAATGAGTGAGAAGCCCAGAGAGACAGTCCATGACCTGGGTGTGTACCTGAGCACAGTATACTTGCCGCAGTATTAGTGTGTGCAAACACAGATTGAGCTGCCCCGAGGGACAGTCCATGAGGTGGGCGTGTATCCCTGAGTACAGTGTCCTTGTAGCAGCATTGCACTGAGAGTTGTCAGTGCACCCTGCGCTGCAGCATTGAAGTACAGAAGCGTACCGTCAGTTCGTCGGAGATGTGCTGGGATTGCATGTTGAGGCTGGCATGTAACAGATGCCAGCATTCTTGGGTGTGGAGTACATGCAGCTTCTGTTCATGCAGTGTCCCCCGAGACGTTGATGTCCAGGTTAGAAGTCTGCAGGAGCGAGCAGCGAGATGGAGTCACCAGGTACCAGGTCTGACTTTCATGTCAAATTCTCTATATTGAGTTTCCCCACGGTGGGGGAGGATAAGAAGCTGCAAGTTGATGGGCGTGGATCCACAACAATGTGGCTGTTGATCATCAGTAATCGTTCAGTCAGCATCTCGCCACTCCCGCGCTCAAATCTTGACTTAAGGAACAGTCCAACACAGGAACAGGCCCTTCAGCCCAGCAAGCCCGCACTGACACATGATGTCATTCCAAAGTTAAAACAAAAGTATTTGCTCCAATACCTTCTGTGTCATTCTATTCCCTACTTCCTCATACTTGTGCCAAGATCCCTTTTAAACCTTGCTATATTGGCTTCTTCCCCTCTATCAGTGCATTCCAGGCACTTTCATATTCTGTCTGGAACAGCAAAAACACTTTACCTATCACATCTCCTGAACTTTCTCCATTTTACCTAAAACCCACGGTCCTGAGTAATTGATACTTCTACTCTGGGGGAAAAAAAGCCCCTAACTGTCCTTCTATCTATGCCTCTGATAACTTTGTAAATATCTATCAGGTAGCCCCATAGCCAATGATGCCCAGGTGCAAACAAACCATGTGTGTTCAATTTCTCCTTCTGGCTAATACCCTCCAAACCAGACAACATCCTGTTAAAACTTTTCCGTACCCACTCCAACACTTCAACATCGTGTGGCAACCAGTACTGCACACAATATTCTAAATGTACCTCGAACTAAATTTCTCTACAGCTGCAATATGGCCTGCTAATTTTCATACTGCATGCTCCGATGCATGTCTGCAAGTTTCCCGTCAGTCTTCTTGATCACCCTATCCACCGTGTTGCCACTTTCCGAGAACTGTGGAGCTGTACACCAAGATGCCTTCGGATGTTGATGCGGCCAGTAGTTTTTCCATCCACTTTATACTTCTCTCCTGCATTGGACCTTCTAAAACGCACCACGTCACAACTGGCCATATAAAGTTACATCTGTGTTTTCGCTGTCCAAGCCTGCAGCTGACCTGTATCCTGCTGTATTCTCAGGCAATCATCCTCACAATCTGCAAATCCGCCAATTTATTTACAGATCTCCAGTCACAAAATCACTGTTCCACCACTACTCTGTCTTCTATGGCCAAGCAGTTCTCTATCCATCTTACTAACTGACCGCTGATCCCAATTCACTTCACCTTCTGTATGAGCCTGCCAGAAGGAACCATATCCAAGGCCTTCCTAAGGTCGAATCGGCCAACATCCAGTCCCATGCCCTCAACAAACAATTTTGTCACTTCCTCAATATAATCATTCAATTTTGTGAGACATGATCCTCCCAACACAACTGTGTTGACTGTTGCTAGTCCATACTAGAGTACTGTTGGAGCTGCACTCATTCAGCCAAGTGATTATTGCATCATATTCCTGACTTGAACCTTGGAGGTAGATTACATTCCTGACAACGTGGAAAGTATGTCGGGCCGTGATGGTTACTGTACGTTGGGAGGAATGTCGGGTCGTGATGGTTAGTGTACAGCGGAAGGAATGTCGGGCCATGATGGTTACTGTACAGTGGGAGGTATGTCAGGCCGTGATGGTTACTGTAAAGTGGAAGGAATGTCGGGCTGTGATGGTTACTGTACAGTGGGAGGCATGTCAGGCCGTGACGGTTACTGTACAGTGGGGGTTATGTCGGGCCGTGATGGTTACTGTGCAGTGGGAGGGATGTTGGGCCGTGATGGTTATTGTACAGTGGGAGGCATGTCAGGCCGTGATGGTTAATTTACACTGGGAGGTATGTCAAACCGTAATGGCTACTGGACAGTGTGGGTGGTGGGGGGGGGGGGGTTTGTCAGGCCGTGATGGTTACTGTACAGTGGGAGGTATGTCGGGGCGTGATGGTTACGGTTCAGTGGCAGGTATGTCGGGGTGTGATAGTTATTGCACAGTGAGAGGTATGACGGGCCGTGATGGTGACTGTACAGTGGGAGGTATGTCGGGCCGTGATGATTATGGTACAGTGCGAGGTATGGCGGACCGTGATGGTTACTGTACAGCGGGATGTATGTCGGACCATGGTGGTTACTGTACAGTGGGTGGTATATTGTGCCGTGATGGTTACTGCACAGTGGGAGGTATGTCGGGCCGTGGTGGTTACTGAAGAGCAGGAGGTATGTCGGACCGTGGTGGTTACTGTACTGTGGGAGGTATGTCGGGATGTGACGGTTACTGTACAGTGGGAGATATGTCGGTACGTGATGGTTACTGTACAGTGGGAGGTATGTCGGGCCGTGGTGGTTACTGTAGAGCAGGAGGTATGTCGGACCGTGGTGGTTACTGTACGGTGGGAGGTATGTCGGGATGTGACGGTTACTGTACGGTGGGAGGTATGTCGGTACGTGATGGTTACTGTACAGTGGGAGGTATGTCGGGCCGTGATGGTTACTGTACAGTGGGAGG
>NW_025215190.1:46293-63244 GCF_004010195.1 Chiloscyllium plagiosum | reverse complement strand
TGTACAGTGGGAGGTATGTCAGGCCGTGATGGTTACTGAACAGTGGGAGGTATGTCGGGCCATGATGGTTACTGTACACTGCGAGGTATGTCGGGCCGTGATGGATACTGGACAGTGGCTGGATATGTCAGTCCGTGATACTTACTGTACAATGGGAGGTATGTCTGATCGTGATGGTTACTGTACAGTGGGAGGTATGTCAGGCCGTGATGGTTACTGAACAGTGGGAGGTATGTCAGGCCATGACAGGCACTGTACATTAGGGGTTAGGTCGAGCCGTGATGGTTACTGTACAGTGGGAGGGATGTTGGGCCGTGATGGTTATTGTACAGTGGGAGGTATGTCAGGCCGTGATGGTTACTGAACAGTGGGAGGTATGTCGGGCCATGATGGTTACTGTACACTGCGAGGTATGTCGGGCCGTGATGGATACTGGACAGTGGCTGGATATGTCAGGCCGTGATACTTACTGTACAGTGGGAGGTATGTCTGGTCATGATGGTTACTGTACAGTGGGAGATATGTCGGGGTGTGATGGTTACTGTACAGTGGGAGGAATGTCGGGCCGTGACGGATTCTGTACAGTGGGAGGTATGTCGGGCCGTGACGGTTACTGCACAGTGGGAGGAGTGTCGGGCCGTGACGGTTACTGTACAGTGGGAGGAGTGTCGAGCCGTGATGGTTACTGTACATTGGGAGGTATGTCGAGTCGTAATGTTTACTGTGGAGTGGGAGGTATGTCGGGGCGTGATGGTTATTGTGCAGTGGGAGGTATGTCGGACCGTGGTGGTTACTGTACAGTGGGAGGTATGTCGGGCCGTGATGCTTACTGTACACCGGGAGGTATATCGGACCGTGGTGGTTACTGTACAGTGGGAGGTATGTCGGGCCGTGATGGTTACTGTACAGTAGGAGGTATGTCGGGACGTGATGGTTTCTGTATAGTGGGAGGTATGTCGGGCCGTGATTGTTACTGAACTGTGGGAGGTATGTCGGGATGCGATGGTTCCTGTACAGTGGGCGATATGTCTGGCCGTGGTAGTTACTGTACAGCGGGAGGTATGTCGGACCGTGGTGGTTACTGTACTGTGAGAGGTATGTCGGGACGTGATGGTTACTGTCCAGTGGGAGGAATGTCGAGCCGTGATGGTTACTGAACAGTGGGAGGTATGTCGCGACGTGATGGATTTTGTACTGTGGGAAGAATGTCGGGAAGTGATGGTTACTGTACAGTGGGAAGTATGTCAGGCCGTGGTGGTTACACTACGGCGGGAGGTATATCGGACCGTGGTGGTTACTGTACAATGGGAGGTGTGCCAGGCAGTGATGGTTATTGTACATTGGGAGGTATATCGGCCGTGATGTTTACTGTACAGTGGGGGGTATGACGGGCTGTGATTGTGACTGTGCACTGGGATGTATGTCGTTCCATGGTGGTTACTGTACAGTGGGAGGTATGTCAGGCTGTGATGATTACTGTACAGTAGGATGTATGTCAGGCTATGATGGTTACTACACAGTGGGATGTATATCGGGCAGTGATGGTTACTGTGGAGTGCGAGGTATGTCGCGCTGCGATGGTTAATGTACAGTGGGAGGTATGTCGTACCGTGATGGTTACTATAGAGTGGAAGATATGTCGGGCCGTGATGGTTACTGTACAGTGGGAGGTGTGTCGGGATGTGATGATTACTGTACAGTGGGAGATATGCCGGGCTGTGATGGTTACTGTACAGTGGGAGGTATGTCGGGCAGTGATGGTTACATTACAGTGGGGGGGGGGGGTTAAGTAGGGCCGTGATGGTTACTGTACAGTGGGAGGATATCGGGCAGTGATGGTTACAGGACAGCGGGAGGTATGTAGGGCGGTGATGGTTACTGTACAGTGGGAGGTATACCAGGCCGAAATGTTTACTGAACAGTGGGAGGTATGCCGTGGTGTGATGGTTACTGTACAGTGGGAGGTATATCAGGCCGTGATGGTTACTGTACAGTGAGAGGTATGTCGGGCCATGATGGTTACTGTACAGTGAGAGGTATGTCTGGCCGTGATGGTTACTGTACAGTGGGAGGTATGTCGGGCCCTGGTGGTTACTGGACAGTGGCGGTGTATGTCGCGCTGTGATGGTGACTGTACAGTGGGAGCTATGTCGTCTTGTGACGGTTACTGTACAGTGGGAGATATGTCGGGCAGTGATGGTTATTGTACAGTGGGAGGTATGTCGGGCCGTGATGGTCACTGTATAGTGGGAGGTAAGTCGGGCCGTGAGGGTTACTGAACACTGGGAGGTCTGTCGGGCAGTGATGGTTACAGTACAGTGGGAGGTAAGTAGGGCCGTGATGGTTACTGTACAGTGGGAGATAAGTCGAGTCGTGATGTTTACTCTAGAGATGGAGGTATGTCGGGGGGTGATGGTTATTGTACAGCGGGAGGTATGTCGGGCCGTGATGGTTACTGTACAGTGGGAGGTTTTTCCGACTGTGATGGTTACTGTACAGTGGGAGGTATGTCGGGCCGTGTTGGCTACAGTACAGTGGGATGTATGTCGGGCCGTGGTGGTTACAGTACACCTAGAGGTATGTCGGACCGTGGTGGTTACTGTACAGCGGGAGGTTTGACGGGCCGTCATGGTTACTGTACAGTGGGAGGTCTGCCGGATCGTGATGGTTACTGTACAGTGGGAGTTATGTCGGGCCATGATGGTTACTGTACTGTGGGAGGTATGTCGGGACGTGATGGTTACTGCACAGTTGACGCTATGTCTGCCCGTGTTGGTTACTGTACAGTTGGAGGTCAGTCTGGCCGTGATGGTGACTGTGCAGTGGAAAGTATGTCGCACCGTGATGGTTACATTAAAGTGGGAGGTGTGTCAGCCCGTGACGGTTACTGTACAGTGAGAGGTATGACGGAACGTGATGGTTACTGTACAGTTGGAGGTATGTTGGGCTGTGATGTTTACAGTACAGTGGGTGATATGTCGGGCCCGTGATGGTTACTGTACAGAGGGAGGTGTGACGGGCCATGATGGTTACTGTACAGTGGGAGGAATGTCGTTTCGTGACGGTTTCTGTGCAATGGGAGTCATGTCGGGCCATGATGGATTCTGTACAGTGGGAGGTATGTCGGGCCATGATGGTTGCTGTACTGTGGGAGGTATGTCGGGCCGTGATTGTTACTGTACAGTGGGAGGTATGTCGGGCCGTGATGGTTACTGAACTGTGGGAGGTATGTCGGGATGTGATGGTCACTGTACAGTGGGAGGTATGTCGGGCCATGGTGGTTACTGTACACCGGGAGGTATGTCGGACCGTGGGTGGTTACTGTACTGTGGGAGGTATATCGGTACGTGACGGTTACTGTACAGTGGGAGGTATGTCGGGCCGAGATGGCTACTGTACTGTGGGACGTATATCGGTACGTGACGGTTACTGTACAGTGGGAGGTATGTCGGGCCGTGATGGCTACTGTACTGTGGGAGGAATGTCGGGACGTGATGGATTTTGTACTGTGGGAAGTATGTCGGGCCGTGATGGTTACTGTACAGTGGGAGGTATATCGGGCCGTGATGGTTACTGTGCTGTGGGAGGTATGTCGGATCGTGATGGTTACTGTACAGTGGGTAATATGTCGGGCCATGATGGTTACTGTACTGTGGGAGGTATGTCGGGACGTGATGGTTACTGTACAGTGGACGCTATGTCGAGCCGTGATGGTTACTGAACAGTGGGAGGTATGTCGGGACGTGATGGTTACTGTACTGTGGGAAGTATGTCGGGACGTAAAGGTTACTGTCCAGTGGGAGGTATGTCAGGCCGCGAGTTTAATGTACAGCGGGAGGTATGTCGGACCGTGGTGGTTTTGGGACAGTGGGAAGTCTGTTGGGCCGTGACAGTTACTGTACAGTGGGAGGTATGTCGAGCTGTGATGGTTATTGTCGAGTGAGAGGTATATCGGCCGTGATGGTTACTGTACAGTGGGAGGTATGTTTGGCCATGGCGGTTACTGTACAGCGGGAGCTATGTCGGACCGTGGTGGTTACTGTACAGTGGGAGGTTTGACGGGCCGTCATGGTTACTGTACAGGTGGGAGGTCTGTCGGGCCGTGATGGTTACTGTACAGTGGGAGGTATATCGGGCCGTGATGGTTACCGTACTGTGGGAGGTATGTCGGATCGTGATGGTTACTGTACAGTGGGAGGTATGTCGGGCCATGATGGTTACTGTACTGTGGGAGGTATGTCGAACGTGATGGTTACTGCACAGTGGACGCTATGTCGAGCCGTGATGGTTACTGAACCGTGGGAGGTATGTCGGGACGTGATGGTTACTGTACTGTGGGAAGTATGTCGGGACGTAATGGTTACTCTCCAGTGGGAGGGATGTCAGGCCGTGTGTTTAATGTACAGCGGGAGGTATGTCGGACCGAGGTGGTTTTTGTACAGTGGGAATTCTGTCGGGCCGTGACGGTTACTGTACAGTGGGAGGTATGTCAGGCAGTGATGGTTATTGTACATTGGGAGGTATGTCGGGCCGTGATGTTTACTGTACATTGGGAGGTATGTCGAGCTGTGATGGTTACTGTAGAGTGAGAGGTATATCGGCCGTGATGGTTACTGTACAGTGGGGGGTATGACGGGCTGTGATGGTTACTGTACAGTGGGAGGTATGTCGGTCCATGATGGTTACTGTACAGTGGGAGGCATGTCAAGCTTTGTAGTTTACTGTACAGTGGGATGTATGTCAGGCTGTGATGGTTACTGTACAGTGGGAGGTATGTCAGGCAGTGAAGTTTACAGTACAGCGGGATGTAAGTAGGGCCGTGATGGTTACTGTACAGTGGGATGTATGTCAGGCTCTGATGGTTACTGTACAATGGTAGTTATATCGGGCCGTGATGGTTACTGTGGAGTGGGAGATATGTCGCGCTGTGATGGTTACTGTACAGTGGGAGGTATGTCAGGGTGTGATGGTTATTGTACATTGGGAGGTATGTCGGGCCGTGATGTTTACTGTACGTTGTGAGGTATGTCGAGCTGTGATGGTTACTGTAGAGTGAGAGGTATATCGGCCGTGTTGGTTACTGTACAGTGGGGGTGTGACGGGCTGTGATGGTTACTGTACAGTGGGAGGTATGTCGGGGTATGATGGTTACGGTACAGTGGGAGATATGTCGGGCAGTGATGGTTACAGTACAGCGGGATGTAAGTATGGCCGTGATGGTTACTGTACAGTGGGAGGTATGTCGTTGTGATGATGTTTACTGTACAGTGGGAGGTTTGTCAGGCCGTGATGGTCACTGTACAGTGGGAGATATGTCGGGCCGTGATGGTTACTGTACAGTGGGAGGTATGTCGGGCCGTGATGGTTACTGTACAGTGGGAGGTATTTCGGGCCGTGATGGTTACTGGACAGTGGCGGGGTATGTCAGGCCGTGATGGCTACTGTACAGTGGGAGATATGTCGGACCGTGATGGTTACTGTACAGTGGAATGTATGTCAGGCTGTGATGGTTACTGTACAATGGGAGGTATATCGGGCCGTGATGGTTACTGTGGAGTGGGAGGTATGTCGCGCTGTGATGGTTACTGTACAGTGGGAGGTATGTCAGGGAGTGATGGTTAATGTACAATGGGAGGAATATCAGGGAGTGATGGTTACTGTATAGTGGGAGGTATGTCGGGCCGTGATGGTCACTATATAGTGGGAGGTATGTCGGGGTGTGATGGTTACTGTACACTGGGAGGTACATCGGGTCGTGATGGTTACTGTACAGTGGGATGTATGTTGGGCCGTGATGGTAATTGTATAGTGGGAGGTATGTCGGGACGTGATGGTTACTGTACAGAGGGAGGTATGTCGCGCCGTAATGGTTACTGTACTGTGGGAGGTATTTCGGACCGTTGTGGTTACTGTACAGTGGGTAGTATCTCGGGCCGTGTTGGTTAATGTACACTGGGAGGTATGTCGGACCGTGGTGGTTAATGCACAGTGGGAGGTATTTCGTGCCGTGATAGTTACTGTACAGTGGGAGGTATGTCGGGATGTGATGGTTACTGTACTGTGGGAAGTATGTCGGGACTTGATGGTTACCGTACAGTGGGTGGTATGTCGGGCCATAGTGGTTACTGTACAGCGGGAGGTATTTCGGACCGTGGTGGTTACTGTACAATGGGAGTTATGACGGGCCTTGATGTTTACTGTACAGTGGGAGGTATGTCGGGCCGTGATGATTACTGTACAGTGGGAGGTATGTCGGGCCGTGATGGTAAATGTACATTGGGATGTATGTCAGGCTGTTATGGTTAATGTACAGTGGGAGGTATATCGGGCCGTGATGTTTACTGTGGAGTGGGAGGAGTGGCGCGCTGTGATGGTTATTGTACAGTGGGTGGTTGTCGATCCTTCACGGTTACTGTACAGTGAGAGGCATGTCGGCCGTGATGGTTACTGTACACTGGTAGGTATGTCGGGTCGTGATGGTTACTGAACAGTGGGAGATATGTTGGGGAGTGATGGTTATTGTACAGTGGGAGGTATGTCGGTCCGTGATGGTCCCTGCATAGTGGGAAGTATGTCGGGCCGTGACTGTTGCTGAACATTGGGAGGTATGTCCGCTAGTGATGGTTACAGTACAGTGGGAGGTAAGGAGGGCCGTGATGGTTACTGTACAGTGGGATGTTTGTGGGGCCGTTGTGGTTACTGTACACCGGGAGTTATGTCGGACCGTGGTGATTACTGTACAGTGGTAGGTATGTCGTGCCGTGATGGTTACTGTACAGTGGGAACGATGTCGGGAGGTGATGGTTAATGTACTGTGGGAAGTATGTCGGGACGTGATGGTTACTGTACAGCGGTAGGTATGTCGGACTGTGGTGGTTACTGTACAGTGGAAGGTATGACGGGCCGTGATGGTTACTGTACAGTGGGAGGTAAGTCGGGACCTGATGGTCACGGTACAGTGGGAGGTATGTCGGGCCGTGATGTTTACTGTACAGTGGGAGGTATGTCGAGCCGTGTTGTTTACTGTATAGCGAGAGGTATGTCGGCCCGTGATGCTTATTGTACAGTGGGAGGTATGTCGGGCTGGGATTGTTACTGCACACTGGGAGGTATGTCGGTCCGTGATATTCATGTAAATGGTAGGTATGTCAGGCTGTAATGGCTACTGCACAGTGGGATGTATCTCAAGCTGTAATTTTTACTGAACAGTGGGAGGTATATCTGGCCGTGATGGTTACTGTGGAGTGGGAGGTATGTGGGGCCGTGATGGTTCCTGTACAGTGGGAGGTGGGTCGGTCCTTGACGGTTACTGTACAGAGAGAGGTATGTCGGGCCGTGATGGTTACTGTACAGTGGGAGGTATGTCGGGGTGTGATGGTTACTGTACAGTGGGAGATCTGTCGTGTCGTGACGGTTACTGTACACTGGGAGGTATGTCGTGTCGTGACGGTTACTGAGTGGGAGGAATGTCGGAACGTGATGATTAAATTACTGTGGGAGGAATGTCGGGACGTGATGATTTCTGTACAGTGGGAGGTATGTCGGACCGTGATGGTTACTATACAGTGGGATGTATGTCGCGTCGTGATGTTTACTGTAGAATGGGATGTATGTCGCGTCGTGATGTTTACTGTAGAATGGGATGTATGTTGGGCGTGATGGTTACTGTACTGTGGGAGGTATGTCGGGCCGTGGTGGTTACTGTACAGTGGGAGGTATGTCGGGACGTGATGGTTACTGTACTTTGGGAAGTATGTTGGGATGTGATGGTTACTGTACAGTGGGAGGTATGTCGGCGGGTGGGGGTTACTGTACAGCGGGAGTGATGTTCGACTGTGGTGGTTACTGTACAGTGGGAGGTATGTCGGGCCATGATGGTTATTGTACAGTGGGAGGTATGTCGGGCTGTGATGGTTGCTGTACTGTGGGAGGTATTTCGGGCCGTGATGGTTACTGTACTGTGGGAGGTATGTCGGGCCGTGGTGGTTACTGTACAGTGGGAGGTATGTCGGACCGTGGTGGTTACTGTACTGTGAGAGGGATGTCGGGACATGATGGTTACTGTACAGTGGGAGGTATGTCGAGCCGTGATGGTTATTGTATAGTGAGAGGTATGTCGGGCCGTGATGGTTACTGTACAGTAGGAGGTATGTCGGGCCGTGATAGTTATTGTAAATGGGAGGTATGTCAAGCTGTAATGGCTACTGCACAATGGGATGTATCACAAGGTGTGATTTTTACTGAACAGTGGGAGGTATATCGGGCTGTGATGGTTACTGTGGAGGTGGAGGTATGTCGCGCTGTTATGGTTACTGTACAGTGGGAGGTATGTGGGGCCGTGATGGTTCCTGTACTGTGGGAGGTGTGTCGGTCCTTGACGGTTACTGTACAGTGAGAGATATGTCGGGGAGTGATGGTTATTGTACAGTGGGAGGTATGTCGGGCCGTGATGGTCACTGTATAGTGGGAGGGATGTCGGGTCGTGATGGTTACTGTACACTGGGAGGTATGTCGGGCCGTCATGGTTACTGTACAGTGGGAGGAATGTCGGGACGTGATGATTACTGTAAAGTGGGAGGTATGTCGGGCCGTGATGGTTACTGTACAGTGGGAGATATGTCGGGGAGTGATGGTTATTGTACAGTGGGAGTTATGTCGGGCCGTGATGGTCACTACATAGTGGGAGGTATGTCGGGCCGTGATGGTTAATGTACACTGGGAGGTATGTCGGGTCCAGATGGTTACTGTACAGTGGGAGATATGTCGGGGTGTGATGTTTATTTTACAGTGGGAGGTATGTCGGGACGTGATGGGTACTGTACACTGTGAGGTATGTCGGGGAGTGATGGTTATTGTACAGTGGGTGGTATGTCGGGCCGTGATGGGTACTGTAAACTGGGAGGTATGTCGGGTAGTGATGGTTACAGTACAGTGAGAGATAAGGAGGTCCGTGATGGTTAGTGTACAGTGGGTGGTATGTCGAGTCGTGATGTTCACTGTAGAATTGGAGGTATGTCGGGGTGTGATTGTTTTTGAACAGTGGGAGGTATGTCGGGCCGTGATGGTTACTGTACACTGTGTGGTATGTCGGGACGTGATGGTTACTGTACAATGGGAGGTATGTCGGGCCGTGATGGTTACTGTACAGTGGGAGGTATGTCGGGCCGTGATAGTTACTGTACAGTGGGAGGTATGTCGGGCCGTGATGGTTACTGTACAGTGGGAGGTATTTCGGGCCTTGGTGGTTACTGTACACCGGGAGTTATGTCGGGACGTGATGGTTAACATACTGTGTGAAGTATGTCGGGACGTGCTGGTTACTGTACAGCGGGAGGTATGTCGGGGGCTGGGGGTTACTGTACAGCGGGAGGTATGTCGGACTGTGGTGTTTACTGTACAGTGGGAGGTATGTCGGACCGTGATGGTTACAGTACAGTGGGAGGTATGTCGGGCCGTGATGGTTACTGTACTGTGGGAGGTATGTCAGGACGTGATGGTTACTGTACAGTGGGAAATATCAGGCCATGGTGGTTACTGTACAGCGGGAGGTATGTCGGACCGTGGTGTTTACTGTACAGTGGGCGGTAAGTCGGGACCTGATGGTCACGGTACAGTAGGTTGTATGTCGGGCCGTGATGTTTACTGGACAGTGGGAGGTATGTCGAGCCGTGTTGTTTACTGTATAGTGAGAGGTATGTCGGTCCGTGATGGTTACTGTACTGTGGGAGGTATGTCGGGACGTGATGGTTACTGTACATTGGGCGCTATTTCCGGATGTGTTGGTTACTGTACAGTGGGCGCTATTTCTGGATGTGGCGGTTACTGTACTGTGGGAGATATGTCGGTCCGTGATAGTCAATGTAAATGGGAGGAATGTCAGGCTGTAATGGCTACTGCACAGTGAGATGTATCTCAAGCTGTGATTTTTACTGAACAGTGGGAGGTATATCGGGCCGTGATAGTTACTGTAGAGTGCGGGGTATGTCGCGCTGTGATGGTTACTGTGCAGTGGGAGGTATGTGGGGCCGTGATGGTTAGTGTGCTGTGGGAGGTATGTCGGGACGTGATGGTTACTGTACAGTGGGCGCTATGTCAGGCCGTGGTGGTTACTGTACAGCGGGAGGTATGTCGGACCGTGGTGGATACTGTACAGTGGGAGGAATGTCGGGCCGTGATGTTTGCAGGACAGTGGGAGGTATGACGAGCCGTGCTGTTTACTGTATAGTGAGAGGTATGTCGGCCCGTGATGTTTACTTACAGTGGGGGGTATTTCGGGATGGGATGGTTACTGGACAGTGGAAGGTATGTCGGTCCGTGATAGTTATTGTAAATGGGAGATATGTCAGGCTGTAATGGCTACTGCACAGTGGGATGTATCTCAAGCTGTGATTTTTACTGAGCAGTGGGAGATATATCGGGGCGTGATGGTTACTGTGGAGTGGGAGGTATATCGCGCTGTGATGGTTACTTTACAGTGGGTGGTATGTCTTGCAATGATGGTTCCTGGACTGTGGGAGGTGTGTCGGACATTGACGGTTACTGTACAGTGGGAGGTATGTCGGGCCGTGTTGGTTAATGTACAGTGGGAGGTATGTCGGGGTGTGATGGTTTCTGTACAGTGGAAGATATGTCGGGGAGTGATGGTTATTGTACAGTGGGAGGTATGTCGGGCCGTGATAGTTACTGTACAGTGGGAGGAATGTCGGGACGTGATGATTACTGTACAGTGGGAGGTATGTCGGGCCGTGATGGTTACTGTACTCTGGGAGGTATGTCGGGACCTGATGGTTACTGTACAGTGGGAGGTATGTCGGGCAGTGATGGTCACTGTATCGTGGGAGGTATGTCGGCCGTGATGGTTGAAGGACATTGGGTGGTATGTCGGGTAGTGATGGTTACAGTACAGTGGGAGGTAAAGAGGGCCGTGATGTAAACTATACACTGGGATGTGTGTCGAGTCGTGATGTTTACTGTAGAATGGGATGTATGTCGGGGAGTGATGGTTATTGGACAGTGGGAAGTATGTCGGGCCGTGATGGTTACTGTACTGTGGGAGGTATGTCGGGCCGTGATGGTTACTGTATTGTGGGAGGTATGTCAGGATGTGATGGTTACTGTACAGTGGGATGTATGTCGTGTCGTGATGGTTACTGTACAGTGGGAGGTATGTCGGCCGTGATAGTTACGTACAGTGGGAGCTATGTCGGGACATGATGGTTGCTGCACAGTGGGAGGTATGTCGGGCCGTGATGGTTACTGTACTCTGGGAGGTATGTCGGGACCTGATGGTTACTGTACAGTGGGAGGTATGTCGGGACGTGATGGTTACTGTACAGTGGGAGGTATGTCGGCCGTGATAGTTACGGTACAGTGGGAGGTATGTCGGGCCGTGATGGTTACTGTACTGTGGGAGGTATGTCGGGACGAGATGGTTACTCTACAGTGGGAGAGATGTCGGGCCGTGTTGGTTACTGTACAACGGAAATTATGTCGGACCGTGATAGATACTGTACAGTGGGAGGTATGTCTTGCCGTGACGGTTACTGTACAGTCGGAGGTATGTTGGGACGTGATGGTTACTGTACAGTGGGAGGTATGTCGGGACGTGATGGTTACTGTACAGTGGGAGGTATGTCGGGTGTGGGGGTTACTGTACAGCGGGAGTTATGTCGGATTGTGGTGGTTACTGTACAGTGGGAGGTATGACGGGCCGTGATGGTTACGGTGCATGGGAGGTATGTCGGGCCGTGATGGTTACTATACAGTGGTAGGAATGTCGGTGTGATGGTTACTGTACAGTGGGACGTTTGTCGGGACGTGATGGTTCCTGTACTGTGGGATGTATGTCGGTACGTGATGGTTACTGTACAGTGGGCGTTATGTCGGGCCGTCGTGGTAACTGTACAGCCGGAGGTATGTCGGACCGTGGTGGTTACTGTACTGTGAGAGGGATGTCAGGACGTGATGGTTACTGTATAGTGAGAGGTATGTCGGCCCGTGACGGTCACTGTACAGTGGGGGGGCATTTCGCGCGGTGATGGTTACAGTATAGTGTGAGGTATGTCGGTCCGTGATGGTTACTGTACAGTGGGAGGTATGTTAGGTACAGTGGGAGGTATGTCGGACCGTGATGGTTACTGTACAGTGGGAGGTGTGTCGTTCCTTGACGGTGACTGGACATTGAGAGGTATGTCGGGCCGTGATGGTTACTGTACAGTGGGAGGTGTGTCGTTCCTTGACGGTTACTGGACAGTGAGAGGTATGTCGGGCCGTGTTGACGGTTACTGGACAGTGAGAGGTATGTCGGGCCGTGATAGTTATTGTAAATGGTAGGTATGTCAGGCTGTAATGGCTACTGCACAGTGGGATGAGTCTCAAGTTGTGATCTTTACTGAACAGTGGGAGGTATATCGGGCAGTGATGGTTACTGTGGAGAGGGAGGTATGTCGCGCTGTTATGGTTACTGTACAGTGGGAGATATGTGGGGCCGTGATGGTTCCTGTACTGTGGGAGGTGTGTCGGTCCTTGACGGTTACTGTACAGTGGGAGATATGTCGGGGAGTGATGGTTATTGTACAGTGGGAGGTATGTCGGGCCGTGATGGTCACTGTATAGTGGGAGGGATGTCGGGCCGTGATGGTTACTGTACACTGGGAGGTATGTCGGGCCGTCATGGTAACTGTACAGTGGGAGGAATGTCGGGACGTGATGATTACTGTACACTGGGAGGTATGCCGGGGAGTGATGGTTATTGTACAGTGGGAGGTATGTCGGGCCGTGATGGGTACTGTACACTGGCAGGTATGTCGGGACGTGATGGTTACTGTACAGTGGGAGATATGTCGGGGAGTGATGGTTATTGTACATTGGGAGGTCTGTCGGGCCGTGATGGGTACTGTACACTGGGAGGTATGCCGGGGAGTGATGGTTATTGTACAGTGGGAGGTATGTCGGGCCGTGATGGGTACTGTACACTGGCAGGTATGTCGGGACGTGATGGTTACTGTACAGTGGGAGGTATGTCGGGCCGTGATGTTTACTGTACAGTGGGAGGTATGTCGGGTCGTGATGGTTACGGTACTGTGGGAGGTATGTCGGGACGTGATGGTTAATGTACAGTGGGAGATATGTCGGGCCGTGGTGGTTACTGTACACCGGGAGTTCTGTCGGGACGTGATGGTTAATGTACTGTGTGAAGTATGTCGGGACGTGATGGTTACTGTACAGCGGGAGGTATGTCGGGGGCTGGGGGTTACTGTACAGCGGGAGGTATGTCGGACTGTGGTGTTTACTGTACATTGGGAGGTATGTCGGACCGTGATGGTTACAGTACAGTGGGAGGTATGTCGCGTCGTGATGTTTACTGTAGAATGGGATGTATGTCGGGGAGTGATGGTTATTAGACAGTGGGAGGTATGTCGGGCTGTGATGGTTACTGTACAGTGGGGGGTATGTCGGCCGTGATAGTTACTGTACACTGTAAGGTATGTCGGGACGTGATGGTTACTGTACTTTGGGAAGTATTTTGGGACCTGATGGTTACTGTACAGTGGGAGGTATGTCGGCGGGTGGGGGTTACTGTACAGCGGGAGTGATGTCCGACTGTGGTGGTTACTGTACAGCGGGAGGTATGTCGGACTGTGGTGTTTACTGTACAGTGGGAGGTAAGACGGTCCGTGATGGTTACTGTACAGTGGGAGGTACGTCGGACCGTGATGGTTACAGTACAGTGGGAGGTATGTCGGACCGTGATGGTTACTGTACAGTGGGATGTATGTCGCGTCGTGATGTTCACTGTAGAATGGGATGTATGTCGCGTCGTGATGTTTACTTTAGAATGGGATGTATGTCGGGGAGTGATGGTTATTGGACAGTGGGAGGTATGTCGGGCCGTGATGGTTACTGTACTGTGGGAGGTATGTCGGGCCGTGATGGTTACTGTATTGTGGGAGGTATGTCGGGATGTGATGGTTACTGTACAGTGGGATGTATGTCGTGGCGTGATGGTTACTGCAAAGTGGGAGGTATGTCGGCCGTGATAGTTGCTGTACAGTGGGAGCTATGTCGGGACGTGATGGTTGCTACACAATGGGAGGTATATCGGGCCGTGATGGTTACTGTACTCTGGGAGGTATGTCGAGACCTGATGGTTACTGTACAGTGGGAGGTATGTCGGGACTCGATGGTTACTGTACAGTGGGAGGTATGTCGGCCGTGATAGTTACGGTACAATGGCAGGTCTGTTGGACCGTGATGGTTACTGTACTGTGGGAAGTATGTCGGGACGAGATGGTTACTCTACAGTGGGAGATATGTCGGGCCGTGGTGGTTACTGTACACGGAAATTATGTCGGACCGTGATGGATACTGTACAGTGGGAGGTATGTCGTGCCGTGATGGTTACTGTACAGTGGGAGGTATGTTGAGACGTGATGGTTACTGTACTGTGGGAGGTATGTCGGGTGTAGGGGTTACTGTACAGCGGGAGTTATGTCGGACTGTGGTGGTTACTGTACAGTGGGAGGTATGACGGGCCGTGATGGTTACGGTACATGGGAGGTATGTAGGGCCGTGATGGTTACTGTACAGTGGTAGGAATGTCGGGCCGTGATGGTTACTGTACTGTGGGAGGTATGTCGGGACGTGATGGTTCCTGTACTGTGAGATGTATGTCGGTACGTGATGGTTACTGTACAGTGGGCGCAATGTCGAGCCGCCGTGGTTACAGTACAGTGGGAGGTATGTCGGACCGTGGTGGTTACTGAACTGTGAGAGGGATGTCAGGACGTGATGGTTACTGTATAGTGAGAGGTATGTCGGGCCGTGACGGTTACTGTATAGTGGGGGTTATTTCGGCCTGTGATGTTTACCATATAGTGTGAGGTATGTCGGTTCGTGATGGTTACTGTACAGTGGGAGGTATGTCGGACCGTGATGGTTACTGTACAGTGGGAGCTATGTCGGTCCTTGACGGTTACTGGACAGTGAGAGGTATGTCGGACCGTGATGGTTACTGTACAGTAGGAGGTACGTCGGGCCGTGATAGTTATTGTAAATTGGAGGTATGTCAGGCTGTAATGGCTACTGCACAGTGGGATGTATCTCAAGGTGTGATTTTTACTGAACAGTGGGAGGCATATCGGGCAGTGATGGTTACTGTGGAGGGGGAGGTATGTCGCGCTGTTATGCGAACTGTACAGTGGGAGGTATGTCAGGGTGTGATTGTTACTGTACAGTGAGAGATATGTCGGGGAGTGATGGTTATTGTACAGTGGGATGTATGTCCGGCCGTGATGGGTACTGTACACTGGGAGATATGTCGGGGAGTGATGGCTTTTGTCCAGTGGGAGGTATGTCGGGCCGTGATGGGTACTGTACACTGGGAGGTATGTCGGGTAGTGATGGTTATAGTACAGTGAGAGATAAGGAGGTCCGTGATGGTTGCTGTACAGTGGGTGGTATGTCGAGTCGTGATGTTCACTGTAGAATGGGAGGTATGTCGGGGTGTGATTGTTTTTGGACAGTGGGAGGTATGTCGGGCCGTGATGGTTACTGTACACTGTGAGGTATGTCGGTACGTGATGGTTACTGTACAGTGGGAGGGATGTCGGGCCGTGATGGTTACTGCACAGTGGGAGGTGTGTCGGGCCGTGATAGTTACTGTACAGTGGGAGGTATGTCGTGCCGTGTTGGGTACTGTACTGTGGAAGGTATGTCGGGACGTGATGGTTACTGTACAGTTGGAGATATGTCGGGCCGTGGTGGTTACTGTACACCGGTAGTTATGTCTGGCCGTGCTGGTTAATGTACTGTGTGAAGTAAGTCGGAACGTGATGGTTACTGTACAGCGGGAGGTTTGTTTGGGGCTGGGGGTTACTGTACAGCGGGAGGTATGTCGGACTGTGGTGGTTACTGTACAGTGGGAGGTAAGACGGGCCGTGATGGTTACTGTACAGTGGGATGTATGTCGGACCGTGATGGTTACTGTACATTGGGATGTATGTCGCGTCGTGATGTTTACTGTAGAATGGGATGTATGTTGCGTCGTGATGTTTACTGTAGAATGGGATGTATGTCGGGGAGTGATGGTTATTAGACATTGGGAGGTATGTCGGGCCGTGATGGTTACTGTACAGTGGGGGTATGTCGGCCGTGATAGTTACTGTACAGTGTGAGGTATGTCGGGCCGTGATGGTTGCTGCACTGTGGGATTTATGTCGGGTCATGATGGTTACTCTACAGTGGGAGATATGCCGTCCGTGGTGTTTATTGTACACCGGGAATTATGTCGGACCGTGGTGGTTACTGTACAGTGGGAGGTATGTCGTGCCTTGATGGTTACTGTTCAGTGGGAGGTATGTCGGGACGTGATGGTTACTGTACTTTGGGAAGTATTGTGGGACGTGATGGTTACTGTACAGTGGGAGGTATGTCGACGGGTGGGGGTTACTGTACAGCGGGAGTGATGTCCGACTGTGGTGGTTACTGTACAGTGGGAGGTATGTCGGGCCGTGATGGTTACTGTGCAGTGGGTGGTATGTCGGGCTGTGATAGTTACTGTACTGTAGGAGGTATTTCGGGACGTGATGGTTACTGTACTGTGGGAGGTATGTCGGGCCGTGGTGGTTACTGTACAGCGGGAGGTATGTCAGACAATGGTGGTTACTTTATTGTGAGAGGGATGTCGGGACGTGATGGTTACTGTACAGTGGGAGGTATGTCGAGCCGTGATGGTTATGGTATAGTGAGAGGTATGTCGGCCCGTGACGGTTACTGTACAGTGAGGGGTATTTCGGGCTGTGATGGTTACTGTATAGTGTGAGGTATGTCGGTCCGTGATGGTTACTGTACAGTGGGAGGTATGTCAGGCTGTGATGGTTACTGTACAGTGGGAGGTATGTCGGGGAGTGATGGTTACTGTTCAGTGGGAGGTATGTCGGGACGTGATGGT
>NW_025215190.1:41247-45198 GCF_004010195.1 Chiloscyllium plagiosum | reverse complement strand
GTACAGTGGGAGGTATGTCGGACCGTGATGGTTACTGTACAGTGGGAGGTATGTCGGCGGGTGGGGGTTACTGTACAGCGGGAGTGATGTCCGACTGTGGTGGTTACTGTACAGCGGGAGGTATGTCGGACTGTGGTGTTTACTGTACAGTGGGAGGTAAGACATTCCGTGATGGTTACTGTACAGTGGGAGGTATGTCGGACCGTGATGGTTACAGTACAGTGGGAGGTATGTCGGACCGTGATGGTTACTGTACAGTGGGATATATGTCGCGTCGTGATGGTCACTGTAGAATGGGATGTATGTCGCGTCGTGATGTTTACTGTAGAATGGGATTTATGTCGGGGAGTGATGGTTATTAGACAGTGGGAGGTATGTCGGGCCGTGATGGTTATTGTACAGTGGGGGGTATGTCGGCCGTGATAGCTACTGTACAGTGTGAGGTATGTCGGGCCGTGATGGTTGCTGTACTGTGGGATTTATGTCGGGTCATGATGGTTACTCTACAGTGGGAGATATGCCGTCCATGGTGGTTATTGTTCACCGGGAATTATGTCGGACCGTGGTGGTTACTGTACAGTGGGAGGTATGTCGTGCCTTGATGGTTACTGTACAGTGGGAGGTATGTCGGACGTGATGGTTACTGTACTTTGGGAAGTATTTTGGGACGTGATGGTTACTGTACAGTGGGAGGTATGTCGGCGGGTGGCGGTTACTGTACAGCGGGAGTGATGTCCGACTGTGGTGGTTACTGTACAGTGGGAGGTATGTCGGGCCGTGATGGTTACTGTGCAGTGGGAGGTATGTCGGGCTGTGATAGTTACTGTACTGTACGAGGTATTTCGGGACGTGATGGTTACTGTACTGTGGGAGGTATGTCGGGCCGTGGTGGTTACTGTACAGCGGGAGGTATGTCAGACAGTGGTGGTTACTGTATTGTGAGAGGGATGTCGGGACGTGATGGTTACTGTACAGTGGGAAGTATGTCGAGCTGTGATGGTTATTGTATAGTGAGAGGTATGTCGGCCCGTGACGGTTACTGTACAGTGAGGGGTATTTCGGGCTGTGATGGTTACTGTATAGTGTGAGGTATGTCGGTCCGTGATAGTTACTGTACAGTGGGAGGTATGTCAGCCTGTGATGGTTACTGTACAGTGGGAGGTATGTCGGACCGTGATGGTTACTGTACAGTGGGAGGTGTGTCGGACCTTGACGGTTACTGGACAGTGAGAGGTATGTCGGGCCGTGATGTTTACTGTACAGTAGGAGGTATGTCGGGCCGTGATAGTTATTGTAAATGGGAGGTATGTCAGGCTGTAATGGCTACTGCACAGTGGGATGTATCTGAAGGTGTGATTTTTACTGAACAGTGGGAGGTATATCGGGCCGTGATGGTTACTGTGGAGTGGGAGGTACGTCGCGCCGTTATGGTTAATGTACCGTGGGAGGTATGTCGGGCCGTGATGGTTCCTGTACTGTGCGAGGTGTGTCGGTCCTTGACGGTTACTGTACAGTGGGAGGTATGTCGGGGTGTGATTGTTACTGTACAGTGATAGATATGTCGTGGAGTGATGGTTATTTTACAGTGGGAGGTATGTCGGGCCGTCTTGGTCACTGTATAGTGGGAAGGATGTCGGGCCGTGATGGTTACTGTACACTGGGAGGTATGTCGGGCCGTGATAGCTACTGTACAGTGGGAGAAATGTCGGGACGTGATGTTCACTGTAGAATGGGATGTATGTCGCGTCGTGATGTTTACTGTAGAATGGGATGTATGTTGGGGAGTGATGGTTATTAGACAGTGGGAGGTATGTCGGGCCGTGATGGTTACTGTACAGTGGGGGGTATATCGGCCGTGATAGTTACTGTACAGTGTGAGGTATGTCGGGCCGTGATGGTTGCTGAACTGTGGGAGGTATGCCGACCGTGGTGGTTACTGTACACCGGGAATTATGTCGGACCGTGGTGGTTACTGTACAGTGGGAGGTATGTCGTGCCTTGATGGTTACTGTACAGTGGGAGGTATGTCGGGCCGTGATGGTTACTGTATTTTGGGAAGTATTTTGGGACCTGATGGTTACTGTACAGTGGGAGGTATGTCGGCGGGTGGGGGTTACTGTACAGCGGGAGGTATGTCGGACTGTGGTGGTTACTGTACAGTGGTAGGTATGTCGGGCCGTGATGTTTACTGTGCAGTGGGAGGTATGTCGGGCTGTGATAGTTACTGTACTGTAGGAATGTATTTCGGGACGTGATGGTTACTGTACTGTGGGAGGTATGTCGGGCCGTGGTGGTTACTGTACAGCGGGAGGTATGTCGGACAGTGGTGGTTACTGTATTGTGAGAGGGATGTCGGGACGTGATGGTTACTGTACAGTGGGAGGTATGTCGAGCCGTGATGGTTATTGTGTAGTGAGAGGTATGTCGGCTCGTGACGTTTACTGTACAGTCGGGGGTATTTCGGGCTGTGATGGTTACTGTATAGTGTGAGGTATGTCGGTCCGTGATGGTTACTGTACTGTGGGAGGTATGTCAGGCTGTGATAGTTACTGTACAGTGGGAGGTATGTCGGGGAGTGATGGTTATTGTACAGTGGGAGGTGTGTCGGGCCGTGATGGTCACAGTATAGTGGGAGGGATGTCGGGCCGTGATGGTTACTGTACACTGGGAGGTATGTCGGGCCGTGATGGTTACTGTACACTGGGAGGAATGTCGAGACGTGATGATTACTGTAAAGTGGGACGAATGTCGGGCCGTGATGCTTTCTGTACAGTGGGAGATATGTCGGGGAGTGATAGTTATTGTACAGTGGGTGTTATGTCGGGTCGTGATGGTCACTGCATAGTGGGAGGTATATCGGGCCGTGATGGTTAATGTACACTGGGAGGTATATCGGGTCGTGATGGTTACTGTACAGTGGGAGATATGACGGGGAGTGATGGTTATTGTACAGTGGGAGGTACGTCGGGCCGTGATGGGTACTGTACACTGGGAGGTATGCCGGGGAGTGATGGTTATTGTACAGTGGGAGGTATGTCGGGCCGTGATGGGTACTGTACACTGGCAGGTATGTCGGGTAGTGATGGTTACAGTACAGTGAGAGATAAGGAGGTCCGTGATGGTTACTGTACAGTGGGTGGTATTTCGAGTCGTGATGCTCACTGTAGAATGGGAGGTATGCTGGGGTGTGATTGTTTTTGGACAGTGGGAGGTATGTCGGGCCGTGATGGTTACTGTACACTGTGAGGTATGTAGGGACGTAATGGTTACTGTACAGTGGGAGGTATGTCGGTCCGTGATGTTTACTGTACTGTGGGAGGTATGTCGGGACGTGATGGTTACTGTACACCGGGGGTTCTGTCGGGACGTGATGGTTAATGTACTGTGTGAAGTATGTCGGGACGTGATGGTTACTGTCCAGCGGGAGGTATGTCGGGGGCTGGGGGTTACTGTACAGCGGGAGGTATGTCGGACTGTGGTGTTTACTGTACAGTGGGAGGTAAGACGGTCCGTAATGGTTACTGTACAGTGGGAGGTATGTCGGACCGTGATGGTTACAGTACAGTGGGAGGTATGTCGGACCGTGATGGTTACTGTTCAGTGGGACGTATGTCGCGTCGTGATGTCCACTGTAGAATGGGATGTATGTCGCGTCGTGATGTTTCCTGTAGAATGGGATGTATGTCGGGGAGTGATGGTTATTAGACAGTGGGAGGTATGTCTGGCCGTGATGGTTACTGTGCCGTGGGAGGTATGTCGGGCTGTGATAGTTACTGTACTGTAGGAGGCATTTCTGGACGTGATGGTTACTGTACTGTGGGAGGTATGTCGGGCCGTGGTGGTTACTGTACAGCGGGAGGTATGTCGGACAGTGGTGGTTACTGTATTGTGAGAGGGATGTTGGGACGTGATCGTTACTGTACAGTGGGAGGTATGTCGTGCCTTGATGGT
>NW_025215190.1:31149-40018 GCF_004010195.1 Chiloscyllium plagiosum | reverse complement strand
GCCGTGATGGCTACTGTACACTGTGAGGTATGTCGGGCCGTGATGGTTACTGTACACTGGGAGGTATGTCGGGCCGTGATGGTTACTGTACACTGGGAGGAATGTCGGGACGTGATGATTACTGTAAAGTGGGAGGAATGTCCGGCCGTGATGCTTACTGTACAGTGGGAGATATGTCGGGGAGTGATGGTGATTTTACAGTGGGAGTTATGTCGGGTCGTGATGGTCACTACATAGTGGGAGGTATGTCGGGCCGTGATGGTTAATGTACACTGGGAGGTATATCGGGTCGTGATGGTTACTGTACAGTGGGAGATATGTCGGGGAGTGACGGTTATTGTACAGTGGGAGGTATTTCGGTCCGTGATGGGTACTGTACACTGGCCGGTATGTCGGGTAGTGATGGTTACAGTACAGTGAGAGATAAGGAGGTCCGTGATGGTTACTGTACAGTGGAAGGTATGTCGAGTCGTGATGTTCACTGTACAATGGGCGGTATGTCGAGGTGTGATTGTTTTTGGACAGTGGGAGGTATGTCGGGCCGTGATGGCTACTGTACACTGTGAGGTATGTCGGGACGTGATGGTTACTGTACAGTGGGAGGTATGTCGGGCCGTGATGGTTACTGTACAGTGGGAGGTATGTCGGGATGTGATGGTTACTGTACATTTGGAGATATGTCGGGCCGTGGTGGTTTCTGTACACCGGGAGTTATGTCGGGACATGATGGTAAATGTACTGTGTGAAGTATGTCGGGACGTGATGGTTACTGTACAGCGGGAGGTATGTCGGGGGCTGGGGGTTACTGTACAGCGGGAGTGATGTCCGACTGTGGTGGTTACTGTACAGTGGGAGGTATATCGGGCCGTGATGGCTACTGTACAGTGGGAGGTATGTCGGGCTGTGATAGTTACTGTACTGTGGGAGGTATTTCGGGACGTGATGGTTACTGTACTGTGGAAGGTATGTCGGTCCGTGGTGGTTACTGTACAGCGGGAGGTATGACGGACCGTGGTGGTTACTGTACTGTGAGAGGGATGTCGGGAAGTGATGGTTACTGTACAGTGGGAGGTATGTCGAGACGTGATGGTTATTGTATATTGAGAGGTTTTTCGGCCCGTGACGGTTACTGTACAGTGAGGGTTATTTCGGGCTATGATGGTTACTGTATAGTGTAAGGTATGTCGGTCCGTGATGGTTACAGTATAGTGGGAGGTATGTCGGACCGTGATGGTTACTGTACAGTGGGAGGTATGTCGGACCTTGACGGTTACTGGACAGTGAGAGGTATGTCGGGCCGTGATGATTATTGTACAGTAGGAGGTATGTCGGGCCGTGATAGTTATTGTAAATGGGAGGTATGTCAGGCTGTCATGGCTCCTGCACAGTGGGATGTATCTCAAGTTGTGATTTTTACTGAACAGTGGGAGGTATATCGGGCCGTGATGGTTACTGTGAAGTGGGAGGTATGTCGCGCTGTTATAGTTACTGTACCGTGGGAGGTATGTCGGTCCTTGACGGTTACTGTACAGTGGGAGGTATGTCGGGGTGTGATTGTTACTGTACAGTGAGAGATATGTCGGGGAGTGATGGTTATTGTACTGTGGGAGGTATGTCGGGCTGTGATGGTCACTGTACAGTGGGAGGGATGTCGGGCCGTGATGGTTACTGTTCACTGGGAGGTATGTCGGGCCGTGATAGTTACTGTACAGTGGGAGGAATGTCGAGGCGTGATGATTACTGTAAAGTGGGAGGTATGTCGGGCCGTGATGGTTACTGTGGAGTGGGACTTATATCGCGATGTGATGGTTACTGTACAGTGGGAGGTATGTGGGGCCGTGGTGGTTCCTGTACTGTGGGAGGTGTTTCGGTCCTTGATGGTTACTGTACAGTGAGAGATATGTCGGGCCGTGATGGTTACTGTACAGTGGGAGGTATGTTGGGGTGTGATGGTTACTGTACAGTGAGAGATATGTCGGGGAGTGATGGTTATTGTACAGTGGGAGGTATGTCGGGCNNNNGAGGTATGTCGGGCCGTGATGGTTACTGTACAGTGGGAGGAATGTCGGGACGTGATGATTTCTGTACAGTGGGAGGTATGTCGGGCCGTGATGGTTACTGTACAGTGGGATGTATGTCGCGTCGTGTTGTTTTCTGTAGAATGGGATGTATGTCGCGTCGTGATGTTTACTGTAGAATGGGATGTATGTCTTGGAGTGATGGTTATTAGACAGTGGGAGGAATGTCGGGCCGTGATGGTTACTGTACAGTGGGGGGTATATCGGCCGTGATAGTTACTGTACAGTATGAGGTATGTCGGGCCGTGATGGTCGCTGTACTGTGGGTGGTATGTCGGGTCATGATGGTTACTCTACAGTGGGAGATATGCCGTCCGTGGTGGTTACTGTACACCGGGAAGTATGTCGGACCGTGGTGGTTACTGTACAGTGGGAGGTATGTCGTTCCTTGATGGTAAATGTACAGTGGGAGGAATGTCGGGCCGTGATGATTACTGTACTTTGGGAAGTATGTTGGGACGTGATGGTTACTGTACAGTGGAAGGTATATCGGCGGGTGGGGGTTACTGTACAGCGGGAGTGATGTCCGACCTGTGGTGGTTACTGTACAGTGGGAGGTATGTCGGGCCGTGATGGTTATTGTACAGTGGGATGTATGTCGGGCTGTGATGGTTACTGTACTGTGGGAGGTATTTCGGGACGTGATGGTTACTGTACTGTGGGAGGTATGTCGGGCCGTGGTGGTTACTGTACAGCGGGAGGTATGTCGGACCGTGGTGGTTACTGTACTGTGAGAGGGATGTCGGGACGTGACGGTTACTGTGCAGTGGGATGTGTGTCGAGCCGTGATGGTTATTGTATAGTGAGAGGTATGTCGGACCATGATGGTTACTGTACAGCGGGAGGTATGTCAGGCTGTGATGGTTACTGTGCAGTGGGAGGTATGTCGGACCGTGATGGTTACTGGACAGTGGGAGGTGTGTCGGGCCGTGATAGTTATTGTAAATGGGAGGTATGTCAGGCTGTAATGGCTACTGCACAGTGGGATGTATCTCAAGGTGTGATTTTTACTGAACAGTGGGAGGTATATCGGGGCGTGATGGTTACTGTGGAGGGGGAGGTATGTCGCGCTGTTATGGTTACTGTACAGTGGGACGTATGTGGGGCCGTGATGGTTCCTGTACTGTGGGAGGTGTGTCGGTCCTTGACGGTTACTGCACAGTGGGAGGTATGTCGGGGTGTAATTGTTACTGTACAGTGAGAGATGTGTCGGGGAGTGATAGTTATTGTACAGTGGGAGGTATGTCGGGCCGTGATGGTCACTGTATAGTGGGAGGGATGTCGGGCCGTGATGGTTACTGTACACTGGGAGGTATGTCGGGCCGTCATTGTTACTGTACAGTGGGAGGAATGTCGGGACGTGATGATTACTGTAAAGTGGGAGGTATGTCGGGCCGTGATGATTACTGTACAGTGGGAGGAATGTCGGGACGTGATGATTTCTGTACAGTGGGAGGTATGTCGGACCGTGATGGTTACTGTACAGTGGGATGTATGTCGCATCGTGATGTTTACTGTAGAATAGGATGTACAGTGGGAGTTATGTCGTGCCGTGATGGCCACTGCATAGTGGGATGTATGTCGGGCCGTGATGGTCACTGTATAATGGGAGGGATGACGGACCGTGATGGTTACTGTACAGTGGGAGGAATGTCGGGACGTGATGGTCACTGTATAGTGGGAGGGATGTCGGGCCGTGATGGTTACTGTACACTGGGAGGTATGTCGGGCCGTCATTGTTACTGTACAGCGGGAGGAATGTCGGGACGTGATGATTACTGTAAAGTGGGAGTTATGTCGGGCTGTGATGATTACTGTACAGTGGGAGATATGTCGGGGAGTGATAGTTATTGTACAGTGGGAGTTATGTCGTGCCCTGATGGTCACTGCATCGTGGGATGTATGTCGGGCCGTGATGGTTAATGTACACTGGGAGGTATATCGGGGCGTGATAGTTACTGTGGAGGCGGAGGTATGTCGCGCTGTTATGTTTACTGTACAGTGGGAGGTATGTGGGGCCGTGATGGTTCCTGTACTGTGGGAGGTGTGTCGGTCCTTGACGGTTATTGTACAGTGGGAGGTATGTCGGGGTGTGATTGTTACTGTACAGTGAGAGATATGTCGGGGAGTGATGGTTATTGTACAGTGGTAGGTATGTCGGTCCGTGATGGTCCCTGCATAGTGGGAAGTATGTCGGGCCGTGATGGTCACTGTATAATGGGAGGGATGACGGGCCGTGATGGTTACTGTACACTGGGAGGTCTGTCGGGCCGTGGTGGTTACTGTACAGTGGGAGGAATGTCGGGACGTGATGATTACTGTAAAGTGGGAGGCATGTCGGGCCGTGATGGTTACTGTACAGTGGGAGATATGTCGGGGAGTGATGGTTATTGTACAGTGGGAGTTATGTCGGGCCGTGATGGTCACTACATAGTGGGAGGTATGTCGGGCCGTGATGATTAATGTACACTGGGAGGAATGACGGGTCGTGATGTTACTGTACAGTGGGAGATATGTCGGGGAGTGATGGTTATTGTACAGTGGGTTGTATGTCGGGCCGTGATGGGTACTGTAAACTGGGAGGTATGTCGGGTAGTGATGGTTACAGTACAGTGAGACATAAGGAGGTCCGTGATGGTTACTGTACAGTGGGTGGTATGTCGAGTCGTGATGTTCACTGTAGAATGGGAGGTATGTCGGGGTGTGATTGTTTTTAGACAGTGGGAGGTATGTCGGGTATTGATGGTTACAGTACAGTGAGAGATAAGGAAGTCCGTGATGGTGACTGTACTCTGGGAGGTATGTCGGGACGTGATGGTTACTGTACAGTGGGAGGTATGTCGGGCCGTGATGGTTACTATACAGTGCGAGGTATGTCTGTCCGTGATAGTTACTGTACTGTGGGAGGTATGTCGGGCCGTGATGGTAACTGTACTGTGGGAGGTATGTCGGGACGTGATGGTTACTGTACAGTGGGAGATATGTCGGGCCGTGGTGGTTACAGTACACCGGGAGTTATGTCGGGACGTGATGGTTAATGTACTGTGTGAAGTATGTCGGGACGTGATGGTTACTGTACAGCAGGAGGTATGTCGGGGGCTGGGGGTTACTGTACAGCGGGAGTTATGTCGGACTGTGGTGTTTACTGTACAGTGGGAGGTAAGACGGGTCGTGATGGTTACTGTACAGTGGGAGGTATGTCGGACCGTGATGGTTACAGTACAGTGGGAGGTATATCTGGCCGTGATGGTTACTGTACTGTGGGAGGTATGTCGGGCCGTGATGTTTGCTGTACTGTGGGAGGTATGTCGGGACGTGATGGTTACAGTACAGTGGGCGCTATATCAGGCCGTGGTGGTTACTGTACAGCGGGAGGTATATCGGACCGTGGTGGTTACTGTACAGTGGTCGGTAAGTCGGGACCTGATGGTCACGGTACAGTGGGTTGTATGTCGGGCCGTGATGTTTACTGGACAGTGGGAGGTATGTCGAGCCGTATTGTTTACTGTATAGTGAGCGGTATGTCGGTCCGTGATGGTTACTGTACTGTGGGAGGTATGTCGGGACGTGATGGTTACTGTACAGTGATCGCTATTTCAGGATGTGGTGGTTACTGTACAGTGGGAGGTATGTCGGTCCGTGATAGTCACTGCAAATGGGAGGTTTGTCAGGCTGTAATGGCTACTGCACAGTGGGACGTATCTCAAGCTGTGATTTTTACTGAACAGTGGGAGGTCTATCGGGCCATGATGGTTACTGTAGAGTGGGAGGTATGTCGCGCTGTGATGGTTACTGTACAGTGGGAGGTATGTGGGGCCGTGATGGTTAGTGTACTGTGGGAGGTATGTCGGGACGTGATGTTTACTGTACAGTGGGCGCGATGTCAAGCCGTGGTTGTTATTGTACAGCGCGAGGTATGCCGAGCCGATTTGATTACTGTATAATGAGAGGTATGTCGGCCCTTGATGGTTACTTACAATGGGGGGTATTTCGGGATGGGATGGTTACTGGACAGTGGAAGGTATGTCGGTCCGTGATCGTTATTGTAAATGGGATGTATGTCAGGCTGTAATGGCTACTGCATTGTGGGATGTATCTCAAGCTGTGATTTTTACTGAACAGTGGGAGGTATATCGGGCCATGATGGTTACTGTGGAGTGGGAGGTATATCGCGCTGTGGTGGTTACTTTACAGTGGGTGGTATGTCGGGCAATGATGGTTCCTGTACTGTGGGAGGTGTGTCGGACATTGACGGTTACTGTACAGTGCGAGGTATGTCGGGCCGTGATGGTTACTGTACAGTGGGAGGTATGTCGGGGTGTGATGGTTTCTGTACAGTGGGAGATATGTCGGGGAGTGATGGTTATTGTACAGTGGGAGGTATGTCGGGCCGTGATAGTTACTGTACAGTGGGAGGAATGTCGGGACGTGATGATTACTGTACAGTGGGAGGTATGTCGGGCCGTGATGGTTACTGTACTTTGGGAGGTATGTCGGGACGTGATGGTCACTGTACAGTGGGAGATATGTCAGGCCGTGGTGGTTACTGTACACCGGGAGGAATGTCGGACCGTGGTGGTTACTGTACAGTGGGACATATGTCGTGCCGTGATGGTTACTGTACAGTGGGAGGAATGTCGGGACGTGATGGTGACTGTACAGTGGGAGGTTTGTCGGGCCGTGATGGTTACTGTACTCTGGGAGGTTTGTCGGGACGTGATGGTTACTGTACAGTGGGAGCTATGTCGGTCCGTTGTTGTTGCACAGTGGGAGGTATGTCGGGCCCTGATGGTTACTATACTCTGGTAGGTATGCCGGGACCTGATGGTTACTGTACAGTGGGAGGTATGTCGGGCAGTGATGGTCACTGTATCGTGGGAGGTATGTCGGCCGTGATGGTTGAAGGACATTGGGTGGTATGTCGGGTAGTGATTGTTACAGTACAGTGGGAGGTAAGGAGGGCCGTGATGTAAACTATACACTGGGATGTGTGTCGAGTCGTGATGTTTACTGTTGAATGGGATGTATGTCGGGGAGTGATTGTTTTTGGACAGTGGGAGGTATGTCGGGCCGTGATGGTTACTGTACACTGTGAGGTATGTCTGTACGTGATGGTTACTATGCAGTGGGAGGTATGTCGGGCCGTGATGGTTACTGTACAGTGGGAGGTGTGTCGGGCCGTGATAGTTACTGTACAGTGGGAGTTATGGCGGGCCGTGTTGGTACTGTACTGTGGAAGGTATGTCGGGACGTGATGGTTACTGCACAGTTGGAGATATGTCGAGCCGTGGTGGTTACTGCACACCGGTAGTTATGTCGGGCCGTGATGGTTAATGTACTGTGTGAAGTATGTTGGAACGTGATGGTTACTGAACAGCGGGAGGTTTGATTGGGGCTGGGGGTTACTGTACAGCGGGAGCTTTGTCGGACTGTGGTGGTTACTGTACACCGGGAGGAATGTCGGACCGTGGTGGTTACTGTACAGTGGGAGGAATGTCGGGACGTGATGATGACTGTACAGTGGGAGGTTTGTCGGGACGTGATGGTTACTGTACTCTGGGAGGTATGTCGGGACGTGATGGTTACTGTACAATGGGAGGTATGTCGGCCGTGATAGTTACTGTACAGTGGGAGCTATGTCGGTCCGTTGTTGTTGCACAGTGGGAGGTATGTCGGGCCGTGATGGTTACTGTACTCTGGGAGGTATGCCGGGACCTGATGGGTACTGTACAGTGGGAGGTATGTCGGGCAGTGATGGTCACTGTATCGTGGGATGTATGTTGGCCGTGATGGTTGAAGGACATTGGGTGGTATGTCGGGTAGTGATTGTTACAGTACAGTGGGAGGTAAGGAGGGCCGTGATGTAAACTATACACTGGGATGTGTGTCGAGTCGTGATGTTTACTGTAGAATGGGATGTATGTCGGGGAGTGATGGTTATTGGACAGTGGGAGGTATGTCGGGCCGTGATGGTTACTCTACTGTGGGAGATATGTTGGGCCGTGATGGTTACTGTATTGTGGGAGGTATGTTGGGATGTGATGGTTACTGTACAGTGGGATGTATGTCGTGGCGTGATGGTTACTGTACAGTGGGAGGTATGTCGGCCGTGATAGTTGCTGTTCAGTGGGAGCTATGTCGGGACGTGTTGGTTGCTGCACAGTGGGAGGTATGTGGGGCCGTGATGGTCACTGTATCGTGGGAGGTATGTCGGGCCGTCATGGATACTGTACAGTGGGAGGAATGTCGGGACGTGATGATTAGTGTAAAGTGGGAGGTATGTCGGGCCGTGATGGTTACTGTACAGTGGGAGATATGTCGGGGAGTGATGGTTATTGTACAGTGGGATTGATGTCGGGCCGTGATGGTCACTACATAGTGGGAGGTATGTCGGGGAGTGATGGTTATTGTACAGTGGGAGGTATGTCGGGCCGTGATGGTTACTGTACACTGGGAGGTATGTCGGGGAGTGATGGTTACTGTACAGTGGGAGGTATGTCGGGCCGTGATGGGTACTGTACACTGGGAGGTATGTCGGGTAGTGACGGTTACAGTACAGTGGGAGGTATGTCGGGCCGTGATGGGTACTGTACACTGGGAGGTATGTCGGGTAGTGACGGTTACAGTACAGTGAGAGATAAGGAGGTCCGTGATGGTTATTGTACAGTGGGAGGTATGTCGGGCCGTGATGGGTACTGTACACTGGGAGGTATGCCGGGGAGTGATGGTTATTGTACAGTGGGAGTGATGTCGGGCCGTGATGGTCACTACATAGTGGGAGGTATGTCGGG
>NW_025215190.1:28071-30517 GCF_004010195.1 Chiloscyllium plagiosum | reverse complement strand
CCCCCCCCCCCTCTCGCCCTCACGTCTCTCACCCCCCCCCCCCTCTCTCGTCCTCTCCTATCTCTCGCCGTCCCCTCTCTCAAGCCCTCCCCTCTTTCGCTCACCACTTTCTCGCCCTCCCCTCTCTCGCCGTGCAGTCTCTCTCGCCCTCCCCACTCTCTCTTGCTATCCCCCTCTCTCGACCTACAATCTCTCACCGTCCACTCTCCTGTCCTACTCTCTCACTCCATCCCCTCTCTCTCGACCTCCACTCTTTCTCACTCTCCCCTGTCTGTCACCCTCCCCTCTCTCTCGCCGGTCTCTCGCACTCACCTCTCTCTTCCCTCTCCCCTCCCGTCTCTCTTACCCTCCCCTCTCTCTCACACTCCTCTCTGTAGCCCTCCACTCTCTCTCGCCCACCCCTCTCTCGCCATCCCCTCTCTCTCGTCCTCCCCTCACTCTCGCCATCCCCTCTCTCGCCCTCACTCTCTCTCTCCCAATTCTATCTCTCAAACCTCTCTCCCACTCCCCTCTCACTCTCTCTCCCCTCTCTCTCGCCCTTCCCTCTCTCACTCTGGACACGCTCGCCCAGGCTTCACTCGCTCTCCCCTCTCTCTCCGTCCACTCTCTCACCCTCAACTTCCTCTCTCCCTCCCTCTCGCTCTATCTCCCCTCCCTTCCTTCCTCCTCCTCTCTCTCCCTCCCTAACTCACACCCTCCCCTCGCTTTCCCTCCCCTCTCTCCTTTCCCTCTCTCTCTCTCCCACTTCCCCTCTATCTCCCTCACCTCTATCGAGCCCTCCCCCTCTCTCGACCTGCACTCTCTCCCCTCCCTAGTCTTTCACCCTCCAAACTCTCTCGGCCTCCCATCTCACGCCCCTCCACACTTTCTCCCTCCGCTCTCTAGCACTCGCCTCTCTCCCCCACACCTCTCTCGTCCAACCCCTCTCTCGGACTCAGCTCTCTCGACCTCCCGTCATTTGCCCTCCCGTCTCTCTCATCCTTCCCCCCTCTCTCTCTCCCTTCTCTCATCCTCCTCTCTCTCGCCCTCCACTCCCCTTCGCCCTTCCCTCTCTCTTCCCCTCCACTCTCCCACACTCACCACAATCTCTCACCCTCCCCTCTCTTGCCCTCCACTCACTCTCTCCACCCTCTTTCTCTCCCCCTCTCTCACACTCCCATCTCTCTCACCTCCACACTCTGACCCTCCCATCTCACGCCCCTCTGCTCTCTCACCCTCCGCTCTCCAGCACTCTCGTCTCTCGCCTATCCCTCTCTCGCCCCGCCTCTGTCTCGCACTCCGCTCTCTCTCCCTACACTCTCTCTCCCTCCCCTCACTCAACCACTCCTCTCTCGCCCTCCCCTCTCTCGCCCTTCCGTCTCTCGCACACCCCTCTCTCTCATTCTTCCCTCTCTCTCTCCCTCCCTTCTCTCATCCTCTGCTCTCTCGCCCACACCTCCCTTACGCCCTCCCCTCTCTCTTCCCCTCCACTGTCCCTCGCTCTCCCCATCTCTCACCCTCCCCCTCTTGCCCTCCCCTCTCTCTATCTCCACCCTCTTTCTCTCCACCCTCCCTCGCCCTCCTCTCTCTCTCCAACCGCTTTCTCCGTCCCCTCTCTGCCGTCCACTCTCTTGCCCTCCACTCTCTCTCGCCATCCCATCTCTCCCCGCCCCTCTCTCTTGCCCTCCGCTCTCGCTCTCCCCTCTCCTGCCCTCCCTTTTCTCCTGCATTCCCCTCTCTCCCCATCTCCTATCTCTTGCCCTCCCCTCTCTCGCACTCCCCTCTCTCTCGTCCTTCCCCAATCTATCCCTCCCGTCTCTCATCCTCCTCTGTCTCGCCGATCCCCTCCCTCTCGCACTCCCCTCTCTCTTCCACTCCACTCTCCCTTGCTCTCCCCTAACTCTCACCCTCCCCTCTCTTGCCCTCCACCCTCCCTCTCTCTACCCTCTTTCTCTCCACCCTCACTCGCCCTCCTCTCTCTCTCCACCCTCTTTCTCCCTCCCGTAACTCCCCTCCACTCTCTTACCCTCCACTCTAGACCTCCCCTTTCTATCGCCCTGTCCGCTCTCTCGCAATCTCCTCGCTCTTGCCCTCCCCTCTCTTGCCCTCCCCTCCCTCTCGCCCTCACCTCTCTCTTCCCCTCCACTCTCCCTGGCTCTCCCCTATTTCTCACTTTCCCCTCTCTTGACCTCCCTCTCTCTCTCTCCACCCTCTTTCTCTCAACCCACTCTTGCCCTCCGCTATCTCCACCCTCTTTTCACCCCCTCTCTCCCCTCCACTCTCTCGCCCTCCCCTCTGTCTCGCCGCCGCTCTCTCGCCATCCCCTTTCTCCCGCCCTCCACACTCTTCCCCGCCCCGGTCTCTTGCCCTCCCCTCTCTCTCGCCTTCCCCGTCTCACAATCCCCTCTCTCCCAGACTCCCCCCTCCCTCTCACCCTCCCCTCTCTTTCGCCCTCCCCTCTCTCTTG
>NW_025215190.1:0-799 GCF_004010195.1 Chiloscyllium plagiosum | reverse complement strand
GGGGGTAGGGAGAGAGGGGAAGGTGACGGGGGTAGGGAGAGGAGGGAAGGTGAAGGGGGAAGGGAGAGGGAAGGTGAGGGGGGAGGATGGATGAGAGTAGGGACGTGTGCTATGGGGATATAGATGAACTTTGGTGGGCGGTTCGATAAAGTGTGGAGCTGGAAAAAGCACAGCAGGTCAAGCAGCATCAGAGGAGCAGGAGAGAGAAGGTTACAGGTTGTGAACCTTCATCAGTCCTTGCTATCTCCAGTTTCGTCGGGACGTACACCAGGCAGTGAAAGAGGAATGGAGAGAGAATGTTGCAAGAGAATAAAAAGCAAATCACTCGTTGCTGGACATCTGAAACAGAAATCCAGTGCTGAAAATAATCAAATCAGGCAGTGTGTGTGGAGAGTCGAGAGTGTATTGCTGGGAAAGCACAGCAGGTCAGGCAGCATCCGAGGAGCAGGCGTATCGATGTTTTAGGCATAAGCCCTGTCTGTGGAGAGAAGAAAAGTTATTGTTTCAGATCGATAATTTTTTTATTCCTTTACGCTTTCCTTTTTCCTAGTGCCCCCAGGCACCCCCCTCTGCCGTCACCACCAGCCGTACCCAAAAGAAAAAGTTGACATTTTAAAAATTCATTGAATAGATGTGAACATTGTTGGTTATTGCCCATGTTAATCTGCCCTCAAAGTGGCTCACCACCTAGTTCTCCAATATGAATGAATGGTTTGTGAATCCACTTCAGACAGTTATTTGAATCAACTATTGCTACACGTTGTGCCAAGGGCCCTCTGTGGGCAATGGATTCAGATGG
>NW_025215189.1:24573-69485 GCF_004010195.1 Chiloscyllium plagiosum | reverse complement strand
TTTCCTTGTGTTACTAACTACACAATCATCTGAGAGGGATAGGTTCAGTGGACACGCACAGACCAAGGTTCAAAGACATGATAAAAGCTGCTGGAACCCATGTCCAACATGGAGCACCACATGGGACACACCGGGAAGTGAACAGCAGCCCAGCACACACACACCCCTGTACATGGATCGCCACATGGAGCACACCGGGAAGGAAACAGCAGCCCAGCACACACTCAACCCTGTCCATGGATCGCCACATGATACACACCGGGAAGTGTGCAACAGTCAAACACAAACACCTCTGTCCATGGAGTACCACATGGGACACACCGGGAAGTAACCAACTGTCAAACACACACACCCGTGTTCATGGAGTACCACATGGGACACACCAGGAAGTGAACAGAATCCTGACACACACCATTTCATTGTTTCTGAGCTTCACAATGCCAGCTCTCGATACACGAGGGAGCCAAATGGGACCCACGGACGGGATGTACATGAGAGCACGAGGCATACATTTTCACAACGTTTCTGAGCTTCATGATGATTCCCCCGAGATTTCAGGGATATGAGCACCAACGGCCAGGTTAAGGTACAGTAAACGTGGCTCTTCTCAGACAAATGGCATTAACTGGATGAGTAGTACTTTCGTAGGTCCAATAACAAAAATAAGAATATAAAGTAAATGTGCTGACAAATCAGCTGAAATCCACGTCACAGAATCAGGCACCATAATCCAGATGATATATCTGTGCAGCATGTAGCAGTGTTTAGACCAGCCTAGTGTACTGCTCAATACAACCCAGCAATCTGTGCAGACCACACCAGTCCATGAACTACCTCTCCAGCACTGGGAGCCATGCAGTGAACAGCAGTAAATTGCTGTGTACACTAGTAGCAGGTAACCTCCCAACTTGTACAGCAGTGTACACCACCCCAGGGCATTGATCTGTAACCCAGGAGCTTTTATCCTCCCAGCATGTAGATCAGTGTACGCAAGTCCAGTGCATTGAACTGTAAACCAGGTGCAATTACCATCCCAGCATGTAGAGCTGTGTATACTGGCCCAGTGCATTGTTCTGTAACACTGTGTTAGATCATTGCCCAGCGTGGGGAAAGTTGCAGACCATGGTGGAACTGACAGGATGTGCAGCTCTTAACCATTTATAGCTCCATATCTCCATGTTGTCAATAGATGCAGGATATCTCAGGAGGAAGGAGGAAGATGACTTAAGGTTAAGTAGGCAAGGATAAGACAGGGCTCTAGAGGGTTACAAGGTAGTTAGGAAGAAAGTGAGAGGCAAGAAGCGGGCATGAAAAAGACTTGGTGAGTAGGATTAAGGTAACACTTAAGATGTTTTACACTTGTGTGAGGAAAACGATGATGGTCTGAGTGAGGGTAGGGCTCATCAGGATAGTGGAGGAAACTTGTGCCAGGAGTCGGAGAAGATAGGGGAACATAGAACATAGAACATTACAGCGCAGTACAGGCCCTTCGGCCTTCGATGTTGCGTCGACCTGTCATACCAATCTGAAGCGCATCTAACCTATACTATTCCATGTACGTCCATATGTTTGTCCAATGACGACTTAAATATACTTAAAGTTGGCGAATCTACGACTGTTGCAGGCAAAGCATTCCATACCCTTATTACTCTCTGAGTAAAGAAACTACCTCTGACATCTGTCCTATATCTATCACCTCTCAATTTAAAGCTATGCCTCCTCGTGCTCGCCGTCACCATAATTGGAAAAAGGCTCTCCCTGTCCACCCTATCTAACCCTCTGATTATCTTATATGTCTCTATTAAGTCACCTCTCAACCTTCTCTCCAACGAAAACAGCCTCAGGTCCCTCAGCCTTTCCTCATAAGACCTTGCCTCCATACCAGGCAACATCGTAGTAAATCTTCTCTGCACACTTTCCAAAGCTTCCACATCCTTCTTATAATGCGGTGACCAGAACTGTACACAATAATCCAAGTGCGGCCGCACCAGAGTTTTTTTACAGCTGCAGCATAACCTCATGGTTCCGGAACTCGTTCCCTCTCTCAATAAAAGCTAGAAAACTGTAAGCCTTCTTTAAAACCCCGTCAACCTGGGTGGAAATTTTCAAGGATCTGTGCACCTGGACACCGAGATCACTCTGCTCACCTACACTACCAAGAATCTTACCGTTAGCCCAGTACTTTGTATTCCAGTTAGTCCAACCAAAGTGAATCACCTCACACTCGTCCGCATGAAACTCCATTTGCCACCTCTCAGCCCAGCTCTGCAGATTATCTATGTCTCTCTGTAACCTACAGCATCGTTCATCACTATCCACAACTCCACCGAAATTAGTATCGTCTGAAAAGTTACTAATCTACCTTCCATGCCCTCATCCAGGTCGTTTATAAAAATGACGAACAGGAGGGGAACCTTATCGAACGCCTTGTTGAAATCCATATACACCACATCAAACGGTTTACTCTCCTCTACCTGTTTGCTCACCTTCTCAAAGAACTTAATAAGCTTTGTGAGGCACGACTACCCTTCACAAAACCGTGCTGACTATCCCTAAAAGAATTATTATTTTCTAGATGATTATAAATCCTCTCTCTTATAACGTTTTCCAACACTTTACCAACAACTGGAGTAAGGCTCACTGGTCTATAATTACCAGGATTGTCTCTACTCCCCTTCTTGAACTGGGGAACTACATTTGCTATCCTCCAGTCTTCTGGCACTATTCCTGTAGACAATAGCAATTTCAAGATCAATGCTAAAGGCTTAAAAAACTCCTCCCTGGCTTCCCAGAGGATCGTAGGATAAATCCCACCTGGCCCAGGGGATTTATCTATTTTCACACTCTGCAGGGTTTCTAATACCTCTTCCTTGTGAACCGCAATCCCACCTAGTCTATTAGCCTGCATCTCAGTAATCTCCTCGAAAGCATTGTCGTTTGCAAGAGTGAATACTGTTGAAAATATTCATTTAATGCTTCCCCTATCTCCTCTGACTCCACACACAACTTCCTACTACAATCCTTGATTGGCCCTAATCTTACTGTCGTTATTCTTTTATTCCTTAAATTCCGATAGTAATCCTTAGGGTTTACCCTGATCCTAACCGCCAACATCTTCTCATGTCTCCTCCTGGCTCTTCTGAGCTCTCTCTTTATGTCTTTCCTGGCTACCTTGTAACCCTCAAGCGCCCCAACTGAGCCTTCACATCTCATCCTAACATAAGCCGCCTTCTTCCTCTTGACCAGAGTTTCCATTTCATTCGTTCCACTTCCACTGCGGCTCCCGCGCTCTACAGATTCCTCCCTGCCTGACAGGTACATACTTATCTAGGACACAGTAGCTTTTCCTTGAATAGGCTCCACATTTCTAAAGTGCCCATCCCCTGCAGTTTCCTTCCCCATCGTATGCTTCCGAAATCTTGCCTAACGGCATGATTATTGTTTCCCCCAGCTGTAACTCTTGCCCAATGCTATACACCTACCCCTTTCTATCACTAAAGTAAACATAACAGAATTGTGATCGCTATTAAAAAAGTGCTCACCTATTTCCAAGTCTAACACCTGACCGGGTTCATTACCCAGTATCAAATCTAATGTGGCTTCGCCCCTTGTTGGCCTGTCTATATACTGTGTCAGGAAGCCCTCCAGCACACACTGGACAAAAACTGACCCATCGATAGTACTCGGACTAGAGTGTTCAAAAGTTGAAGTCCCCCATGACAACTAACCTGTCTCTGTCACTCCTATCGAGAATCATCTTTGCTATCCTTTCCTCTACATCTCTGGAACTATTCAGAGGCCTATAGAAAACTCCCAACAGGGTGACCTCTCCTTTCTTGTTTCTAACTTCAGCCCATACAACCTCAGTTGACGAGTCCCCTAACATCCTTTCTGCAACTGTAATACTGTCCTTGACCAACAATTCCACACTCCCTCCTCTTTTACCATATTCTCTGTTCTTCCTGAAACATCTAAATCCTGGAACCTGCAACATCCATTCCTGTCCGTGCTCTTAACCATTTCTCCGAAATGGCCACAACATTGAAGTCCCAGGTACAGATCCATGCTGCAAATTCACCCACCTGATTCCGGGTGTTCCTGGCGTTTAAGGGGACACACTTCAAACCAACCTCTTGCTTGCCGGTGCCATCTTGCGTCCGTGAAACTTGATTTTGGACCTTCCTGCTCTCAACCTTTTCTATACTCGAACGACAATTTTGGTTCCCATTCCCCTACTGGATTAGTTTAAGCCGACCCCAATAGCCTTAACGAATTTCCCATCCAAGGATATTGGTACCCCTCCAGTTCAGATGAAGCCTACCCTGCTTGTCGAGGTCCCACCTAGCGCAGAAAGAGCCCCAATTATTCAAGAATCCAAAACCCACCCTCGTGCACCATGCTATAGCCACGTGTTCGCCTTCTCTCTCTCCCTATCCCTTGCTTCACTAGCACGTTGCACGGACAACAAACCATAGCCAACAACATTGTTTGTCTAAGCTCTAAGCTTCCATCTAGCTCCCTGAATTTCTGCCTAAAATCCCCATCTCTCTTCCTACCTATGTCGTTGGTGCCTATGTGGACCACGACTTGGGGCTGCTTCTCCTCCCCCTTAAGGATCCCAAAAACACGATCGGAGACATCACGGACTCTGGCACCTGGGAGGCAACATACCAACCGTGAGTGTCTCTGCTCCCCACAGAACCTCCTATCTGTCCCCCTAACTATGGAGTCCCCAGTGACTACTGCTCTGCTCCTCTTCCCCTTTCCCTTCTGAGCAGCAGGGACAGACTCTGTGCCAGAGCCCTGTACCCCACTGCTTTCCCATGGTATGTCCCGCCCCACCAGTATCTATAATGGTATACTTATTGTTGAGGGGAATGGCCACAGGGGATCCCTGCACTGCCTGCCGAATCCCTTTCTGTCCCCGACTATAAACCATTTGCATTTTTCTTGTACCTTAGGAGTGACTACTTCCCTGTAACTCCTCTTAATAACCCTCTCTGCCTCCCGGATGATCCGAAGTTCATCCAACTCAAGCTCCAGTTCCCTAACACAGTTTTCGAGCAGCTGGAGTTGGGCGAACTTCCCGCAGATGTAGTCAGCAGGGAAACTGGTGGTGACCCTTACCTCCCACATTCTGCAGGAGAAACATTCAACTGCCCTAACTTCCATTCCCACTATTCTAAATTCCCAAAGAGACTGTTGAAAAAAATTAGGAATAAAAAAAACTCGTTACCTTACCCTACCCCCAATCTGGCGCACAATCGGGCAACACAACTACACAAATATGTGACTTCCCAGAAGTCCTTCGCTCTTCCCTCTACCTCTCGGCAAATAGAGGCCCAACTCCCAAGGTAAGTCCCTTTTAATGCCGGGAAACTCACCCTTCCCGGCAGCCCTTGCTTCACCTCTCATTCTCTCCTCGCCGCTCTGGCAAAATTCATTAAGGACCTCTGGGAGCTCCCTAATGAATGCTTTGCTTCAGTATTCAGTACTGAGAGGTACCTTCATGTTTTCGGGTACAGTGTGAAACAGGCAGATATGCTAGAACAGGAGGATGTGCTGAAAATTTTGAAGATCACAGGGATAGACAAATCTTCTTGGCCAGCTGGGAAATAAAGCTAGGACACTATAGGAAGTGAGAGAAGAGATTGCTGTGTGTTTTGCGATGATCTTTGTGTCATCACCGTCCACTGGATTCGTGCCAGATGATAGGAGGTTGGCAAATGTTATTCCCTTGTTCATGAAAGGGAATAGAGATAATCCTAAGAATTAGAAACTAATCATTCTTACGCCAGTGATGGGCAAAGTATTGGAGAGGATTTGAGAGACACGAGTTATGATTACTTGGAAAACCATAATTTGATTAGAGGCAGTCAGCATGCCTTTGTAACGAGTAGGTCATGCCTTATTGAACTTTTTGAGGATGTGAAAAAAAAACACATTGATGAAGGTAGAACAGTGGACGTGGTGTATTTGGATTTTAGCAAGTCATTTGATAAAGTTACCAATTGTAGGTTCATTCAGAAAGTAAGGAGACATGGGATACAGGGAAATCTGGCTGTCTGGATACAGAATTGGCTGTCCCGTAAAAGACAGAGTGTAGTGGTAAATAGAAAGTACTCAGCCTGGAGCTCGTTGACCAGTGGTGTTATGCATGGATTGGTTCTGGGAACTCTGCTGTTTGTGGCTATTATAAGAGAGTTGAATTTGCAATTGGGAGGGTGGGTTAGTAAGCTTGCGCACGGAGGTTGGTGGAGCTGTGGATAGTGTGGAAAGTTGTTGCCCGTTGTAACAAGACATTGAGAGAACTGAGCTGATAAGTGGCAGATCGAGTTAAACCTGGAAAAGTGTGAAGTCATTCACTTTGGAAGGAAAACTTTGCATGCAGAGTACAGGGAAAGTCAGGATATTTGGCAGTGGAGAGGAATAGATGGATCTTGGGTTCCATGTCCACAGACCCACAAAGTTGCCACGCAAATTGATATGGTTGTTGAGAAGGCGCAAGGTGTGTTGGCTTTCACAAGCCGGGGAACTGAGTTTCATAGCTGTGATGTTATGCTGCAGCTCTATGAAGTTGAGTGCTGTTCTGCATTGAGAGCTTGTAAGCAACTGTCATATGACTAGGTAGCAGTCTCAGAATGTACTTGGAAAATTGAAAATATGTAACATTTGGCTGTTAAACAGATACCTTGAGTTTCGGTTGTTCTCTGGACAACTTTTCATATTTAACGAATCTGTTTAACTTATGCCTCAGGATAATAAATCCAACAGATTTTGTAGTTACTGTTTTTCCAACATTTAACCAGACATTTATTTGATGTTGAGGGGACAAAGAGGTAGGCATCATGAAACTTAGACAGAGAGTAAACTGCCATCAACAGAGAATGCCATGCAAAACATTCTATATTAAAATTATGTGTTTTTTTTGCATGCAACACCCTTGCAGTAAAAGACAGAAGACGACCCAGGGAGCTCAATTGTTGAAAGGAGGAGGGCACTGGAGATGAGAGCCGATGTCTAGTTTCGAAATTAAATGATGTAATTTTAATTTAGTTATTTTTTAAAAGGAACAGTATATTGTTATAGAGGTGGAGGCAGATAACAAATAGTTCAGAGAAAGGGAGCTTAGAGCTGTGAATAGTTGTTGTTCAATGTTCACTTTCAGAGTTAAGAAATAAATTGATATTATTTTTCTTTAAATAGTGAACTTTTCGAGTTCTCTGTCACTCGTGCTTTAACAGGTTATAAGGCAAGGTAAGCTTTTCTGGGTTTTTGGTTTAATTAACAAACGGGTTCATTGCTGTGTCATAACACTTGGAACATTGTGTTCCGTTCTAGTCACCTTGTTATAGGAAAGATGTACAAGCTATAGTGAGGTTGCAGAAATATCCTTACGGATCAACAGAAATATTGACACACATTACACGAGTGAATGAAATATTGAGGAAATCGCCACGCTAAAAATAAATACTGGCAGATTCTCCATGTCTGTATAAACGTCAGTGTGTCAGTGTTTGTGGTGTGTCGGAGCTGATGCCTGTATATCTGTGTGTGCACGTGCATCAGTGTATCGGCAATTGTCTCTGTGTGTCTGCTTTAGTATCTGTGTTTCTGCACCAGTCACTATGTGTACCTCTGTATCTATATTCATATCTGTGTGCATCTGCGTGTCTATGTATGGTATCCGTGTGCCGTGTGCGGATCTGCAAGCCTCTGTGGTGTTTAAAGTGATGCAATGTCCCCCTCTGATCGCCTTCACACTCTACTGCATTGGTGGCAGTGGAGGTTGAAAACCAGAAGGGAGGTGGAGAGAGGGAGATAGATCATAGCACCATCCAAATGGACAGCACCATCTGCACATGCACACACACACACAATTCGGTATAGGGAGGATCATAATTGTACTGAGGACACTCAGAGTGGCGAATGCTTCTGAGGAGTAATATCTGTGCTGGCTCTGCAATGTGGAAGCGATTTGTCTTTGAAGATTATTCGTTACACAAAGTGTACACCTTAAACAGTATTTCACAAAGTGTACACCTTAAACAGTATTTCTACTGCAACTGCATCCAAGCAATTCTGACCAAACCATTTGTAAGTTGATGCGATGAATTTATTATATGTTCATTAAATTGAAATATTTTATAATTCACCCCTACAAGGTGTAAGTGAGAAAGGATTGAAAAGTCCTGTAACCGACCCAGTGGTGGTGGTAATATATCTAGGTATCAGACAAAACTGTTCTGTGCCTCCAGCGATATTTGTAAAACCAAACAGCCGTGCAATGTGAGAGATTCGCAGTATTTGATGTCCTCTGATAAAGAGAAAAAAACTGACACTTGTGCAGTGACATGGGGAGACCAGCAGAGGATGGCATTTTATGACTATAACCTTAACAGGGACAGATGTAGAGGTGGAGAAGGGGAGTAGCGGTTTATCTCAATTTCAATGGATTTGCCCCCAAACCCACAGAGCCATCATTTCACATGGACGCACATTGACCAGACAATCACCTGATGAAGGAGCATCGCTCCGAAAGCTAGTGTGCTTCCAATTAAACCTGTTGGACTATAACCTGGTGTTGTGTGATTTTTAACTTGGTTTCTTTAAGATCGAGATAAGTACGTTTTTCATGAATGAGAGAATCAATGGTCAGTTGGTGAAGGCAGGAGAATATATCTGAGAAACATTTTAACCGTGATCAAACGGCTCAGCAGATCCAAGGGGTTAAATGGCCTAATTCTGTTCCAATTTCCTATTTTGTGAAGGGATTCATTTTGGAAGTCGAATTTGAATGCAGATTACTGGGTCAAATGTAGGATTCATAGCAGTGTGGAGGAACAAACGAATCTTGGGGTCCATGTCTGTAGGTGTCTCAGTTGCCACCTACGTTGATAGGGTTGTTAAGAAGGCGTATGTTGTGCTGGCTTTCATTAGCAGCAGGACTGAGTTTAAGAGTCAGGAGAGTATGGTGCAGGTCTATAAATCCCTGGTGAGACAACATTTGAAATGTTCTGATCGCCTCATTATTGAAAGGATGTGGAAGCTGTGGAGTGGTTGTAGAGGCGATTTAGCAGGATGCTGTCTGGACTGGAGGGCTTGTCTTATGAAGAAAGATTGAGGGAGCTATGGCTTTTCTCATTGGAGGAAAGAAGGATGAGAGGTAACTTGACAGAGCTGAACGAGATGGTAAGAGTAACAGACAGAGTAAATAGCCAGATACTTCTTCCCAGGGTGGAAATGGTTGTCACGAGGTGAGCATAATTTTAAGGTGTTTGAAGAAAGGTTTTGGAAGATGTCAAAGGCAGTGAGACACCAGCCCCCCTCCCCCTCCCCACAAACCGGGTCCCTGGTACAGTGAGACAGCTGTGTTAACCACTGAGACATCATGACCCCTCCCCCAGCCCCAAACCGGGTCCCAGGTACTGTGAGACAGCCGTACTAACCACTGAGACACCAGCACACCTCCCCCTCACCCAAACCGGGTCCCTGGTACTGTGACACAGCTGTGCTAATCACTGAGACACCAGCACCCCTCGCCCTCCCCCCAAACCGGGTCCCTGGTACTGTGACACAGCCGTGCTAACCACTGAGACATCATGCCCCCTCCCCTCCCCCAAAACCGGGTCCCTAGTACTGTGACACGGCCATGCTCACCATTGAGACACCATGCACCCTCCACTTCCCCCAAAACTGGGTCCCTGGTACTGTGAGACAGCCGTGCTAACGACTGAGACACCATGCCCCCTTCCCCCTCGCCCCAAACGGGGTCCCTGGTACTGTGGGACAGCCGTACTAACCACTGAGACACCATGGTCCCCTTGCCCCTCCCCGCCCCCCCAAACCAGGTTCCTGGTACTGTGACACAGACGTGCTAACCACTGAGACACCATGCCCCCTCCCCCTCCCCCCAAACCGGGTCCCTGGTACTGTGAGACATCCGTGCTAACCACTGAGACCCCATGTCCCAATTCCCCACCCCAACACTCAAACCGGGTCCCCTGTACTGTGACACAGCCGTGCTAACCCCTGAGGCACCATGCCCCCCTCCTCCTCCCCCCCAAACCGGGTCCCTGGTACTGTGAGACAGCCGTGCTAACCACTGAGACTCCATGTCCCCTCCCCCTGCCCCACAAACTGCGTCGCAGGTACTGTGGGACAGCCATGATAACCACTGAGACACCCTGCACCACCTCACCCACTCCCCAAACCAGGTCCCTGGTACTGTGAGTCAGCCGTGCTCACCACTGAGACACCATGCACCCCCTCCCACTCCCCTCAAACAGTGTCCCTGGTACTGTGAGACAGCCGTGCTCACCACTGAGACACCAGCCCTGCTCCCCCACCCCACAAACCGGGTCCCTGGTACTGTGAGACAGCCGTGCTAACCACTGAGACATCATGCCCCTCCCCCTCCCCCAAAACTGGGTCCCTGGTACTGTGAGACAGCCGTGATTACCACTGAGACACCATGCACCCCCTCCCACTCCCCTCAAACAGTGTCCCTGGTACTGTGAGACAGCCGTGCTAACGACTGAGACATCATGCCCGTCTCCCCCTCCCCAACACCGGGACCCTGGTACTGTGAGACAGCCGTGCTAACCACTGAGACACCATGCCCCCTCCCCCTCCCCCAAAACTGGGTCCCTGGTACTGTGAGACAGCCGTGCTTACCACTGAGACACCATGCACCACCTCCCACTCCCCCCCAAACAGTGTCCCTGGTACTGTGAGACAGCCGTGCTAACCACTGAGATATCATGCCCCTCCCCCTCCCCCAAAACTGGGTCCCTGGTACTGTGAGACAGCCGTGCTAACCACTGAGACATCAAGCCCCTCCCCTCCCCGAAAACTGGGTCCCTGGTACTGTGAGACAGCCGTGCTAACCACTGAGACACCATGCACCCCCTCCCACTCCCCCCAAACAGTATCCCTGGTACTGTGAGACAGCCGTGCTCACCACTGAGAAACCAGCCCTCCTCCCCCTCCCCACAAACTGGGTCCCTGGTACTGTGAGACAGCCGTGCTAACCACTGAGACATCAAGCCCCTCCCCTCCCCGAAAACTGGGACCCTGGTACTGTGAGACAGCCGTGCTTACCACTGAGACACCATGCACCCCCTCCCACTTCCCCCCAAAGAGTGTCCCTGGTACTGTGAGACAGCCGTGCTAACCACTGAGACACCATGCCCCCCTCTCCCTCCCCCAAACCGGGTCCCTAGTACTGAGAGACAGCCGTGCTAACTACTGAGACACCATGCACCCTCCCCCTCCCCCTGTCCCCCAATCAGGGTCCCTGGTACTGTGAAACAACCATGCTAACCACAGAGTCACCATTCCCCTCTCCCCGCCCCCTCCCCCGAAACGGAGTCACTGTGCGCTGTAGTACTGGGGAAAATGTAAATAAAAGTGATGAGCTTAGAGCTATGATGTTGTGGCCATAACAGAGACGTGGGTTTCTCAGGGGCGGAATGGTTGGTGACTGTTCCAGGGTTTAGAACCTTTAAAAAGAACAGGGAGGAGGTAAAAAGAGGAGGGGGTGTAGCACTGCTAATCAGAGAGGGTATCACAGCTACAGAAGTTACCATTATCGAGGAACGTCTGCCTACTGAGTCAGTATGGGTGGAAATTAGGAACAGTAAGGCAGCAATCACCTCATTAGGGGTTTACTACTGGCCCCCCAATAGAAGCAGGGAGATTAAAGAAAGCATAGGTCAGCAGATTTTGGAAAAGTGTGAATGGAATAGAGTAGTTGTAATGGGTGACTAACTTCCCCAATATTGATTGGAACCTCCTTCCAGCAGATGGTTTGGAAGGAGCTGTTTTTGTAAGGTGTGTTCAGGAGGGTTTCCTAACTCAGTATGTTGACAGGCCGACGAAGGGAAAGGACATTTTGGATTTGTTGCTCGGCAATGAGCTGGGGCAGGTGTCAGATGTTGCAGTTGGAGAGCATTTTGGTGATAGTGAGCACAACTGCCTCATATTCTACATAGCCATGGAGAAGGAGAGAAGCAGGCACAATGGGAGGATATTTAGTTGGGGAAAAGGAAACTATGATACTATCAGACTGCGTTGTGAAGCATGGACTGAGAGCAATTGTTCCATGGAAAGGGCACTATAGACATGTGGAGACGGTTTAAGGACTGGGGGAAATGTAAATAAAAGTGATAAGCTTAGAGTTATGATGTGGCTATTTCAGAGACGTAGGTTTCTCAGGGGCACGAATGGTTACTGGATGTTCCAGGGTTTAGAACATTTAAAAAGAATAGGGAGGAGGTAAAATGAGGAGGGGGTGTAGCACTGCTAATCAGAGAGGGTAACACAGCTACAGAAGTTACCATTGTCGAGGGAGGTCAGCCTACTGAGTCAGTATGGGTGCAAATTAGGAACAGTAAGGCAGTAATCAGCTCATTAGGGGTTAAATGCAGGCCCCCCAATAGAAGCAGGGAGATTGAAGAAAGCATAGGTGGGCAGATTTTGGAAAAGTGTGATGCAGTAGGGTAGTTGTAATGGGTGACTAACTTTCCCAATATTGATTGAAATCTCCTTCCAGCAGATGGTTTGGACGGAGCTGTTTTTGTAAGGTGTGTTCATGAGGGTGTCCTAATTATGTACGTTGACAGGCCGACGAAGGGAAAGGACATTTGGATTTGGTGCTCGGCAATGAGTTGGGGCAGGTGTCAAATCTTGCGGCGGAGAGCATTTTGGTGATAGTGACCACAACTGCCTCATATTCCACATAGCTGTGGAGAAGGAGAGAAGCACGCACAATGGGAGGATATTTAGTTGGGGAAAAGGAAACTATGATACTATCAGACGTGCGTTGCGAAGCATGGACTCGGAGCAATTGTTCCATGGAAAGGGCACTATAGACATGTGGAGACGATTTAAGGAACAGTAGTTGCGAGTGATGCACAAATGTGTTCCTTTGAGAGAGGCAAGAAGGGGTAAGATAGAGGAACCTTGGATGTCAATAGCCGGGGAGCATCTCGTCAAAAGAAAGAAGGCAGCTTACGTAAGGTGGGGGAAGCAAGGGTCTTGCTCAGCTCTAGAGAATTACAGGCAGGCGAGGAAGGAGCTGAAAAATGGTCTGAAGAGAGCCAGGAGGGGGCAGGAAAAAGGCTTTGCAGGAAGGATTAGGGAGAATCTAAAGGCATTTTGCACATATGTGAGGAATAATAGAATAATCAAAGAAAGAGTAGTGCTGATCAGGGATAGCATAGGGAACTTGTGTGTAGAGTCTGAGGAGATAGGGGAAGCACTAAATGAGTTTTTTGCTTCTGTCTTTACGAAAGAAAAGGAAATTGTAGTGAATGAAACCGTTGAGGAGCAGGTAATCATGCTGCAACAGATAGATTGAGGAAGCTGATGTGTTGAAAATTTCGACAAACATTAATATTGACAAGTCGCCAGGGCCAGACCAGATTTGTCCTCGGCTGCTCTGGGAAGCGAGAAATGTGATTGCTTCGCCGCTTGTGAAGATTGTTGCATCGTCACTCTCCACCGGATTCGTACCAGAGGACTGGAGGGAGACAAATGTAATTCCTCTCTTCAAGAACGGAAATAGGGAAATCCCCGGCAATTACCGACCAGTTAGTCTCACGTCTGTCATTTGCAAGGTTAGAAAAGATTCTGAGGGATAGGATTTATGACCATCTGGAAGAGCATGGCTTGATTAAATGCCATGATTCGGAGATGCCGGTGTTGGACTGGAGTGTACAAAGTTAAAAATCACACAACACCAGGTTATAGTCCAACAAGTTTAATTGGAAGCACACTAGCTTTTGGAGCGATGCTCCTTCATCAGGTGATTGTCACCTGATGAAGGAGCGTCGCTCCGAAAGCTAGTGTGCTTCCAATTAAACTTGTTGGACTATAACCTGGTGTTGTTTGATTTTTAACTTTGATTAAATGCAGTCAGCAGTGCTTTGTGAGCGGCAGGTCATGCCTCACAAATCTTATTGAGTTCTTTAAGGATGTTACTAGACAAGTTGATGAGGGACGAGCAGTGGATGTTGTGTATCTTCACTTCCGTTTGGCATTTGATAAGGTTCCCCATGGTAGGCTCGTTCAGAAGGTCAGGACGAATGGGATAAAGGGAAATTTAGCTGTCTGGATACAGAATTGGCTGGTCGAAGGAAGACAGCTAGTGGTATTGGAAGGAAAATATTCTGCCTGGATGTCCGTGGTGAATGGTGTTCCACAGGGCTCTGTTCTTGGGCCTCTACTCTTTGTAATTTTTATTAATGAGGATGGGTTAGCAAGTTTGCAGAGGACACAAAGGTTGGAGGTATCATTGACAGTATACAGAACTGTTGCAGGCTGCAGCATGACATTGCCAGGATGCGGAGATGGGCTGAGAGGTGGTAGATGGAATGCAAACTGGATAAATGCGAGGTGATGCATTTTGGAAGATCGAACTTGAAAGTTGAGTACAGGATGAAAGGCAGGATCCTTGGCAGTGTGGAGGAACAGCGGGATCTTGGTGTGCACGTACATAGATCCCTTAATATTTCCACCCAGGTGGACAGGGTTGTTAAGAAAGCATATGGTGTTTTGGCTTTCATTAACAGGGGGATTGAGTTTAAGAGCCGTGAGATCTTGTTGCAGCTCTATAAAACTTTGGTTACACCGCACTTGGAATACTTTGTCCAGTTTGGTCGCCCTACTATAGGAAAGATGTGGATGCTTTGGAGAGGGTTCAGAGGAGGTTTACCAGGATGCTGCCTGGACTGGAGGGCTTATCTTACGAAGAGAGGTTGACTGAGCTCGGACTTTTTTCGTTTACAAAAAGAAGGAAGAGAGGGGACCTAATTGAAGTGTACAAGATAATGAGAGGCATAGATAGAGTTGGTAGCCAGAAACCTTTTCCCAGGGCAGCAATTGTTAACACGAGGGGTCATAGTTTTAAGCTGTTTGGCGGAAAGTATAGAGCAGATGTCAGAGTCGGGTTCTTTACGCAGAGAGTTGAGAGAGCATGGAATGCGTTGCCAGCAGCAGTTGTGGAAGCGAAGTCATTGGGGATATTTAAGAGACTGCTGGACATGCGTATGGTCACAGAAATTTGTGATTTCGTACATTAGGTTTACCTCACATTAGCTTATGCTTTAACTTCCCAAAGACGACGTTTCATATATAAGCAACAAGAGGGTAACTCGAGAACTGTTTGGTCCACACAGGACAAAGGAAGAAAGTTATGCATGGAGTCAGAGAAAATGGGTGAGATTCTTAGCGAGTACTTTGCATCTGTATTCACCAAGGAGAGGGACATGATGGATGTTGAGGTTAGGGATAGATCTTTGCGTACTCTGGGTCAAGTCGACATAAAGAGGGAGGAAGTTTTGGATATTCGAAAAGGTAGAAATGTAGACAAGCTCCCAGGTCTGGATGAGATCTACCACAGGTTACTGAGGGATGTGAGTGAGGAAATAACTGGGGCTTTAACAAATATATTTGCAGGACCCTTGTACATGGGTGAGGTCCCGGAGGATTGGAGCATTAATAATGCTGTCTCCTTGTTTAAGAAGGATAGCAGGAATTATCCAGGTATTTGTAGACCAGCGAGCCTCAGATCAGTGGTAGGGAAGCTTCTGGAGAAGATACTGAGGGACTTGAGTAAGGTGTTTATTAGGTTCGCCTGTGTAGGCTGATGGAAAAGGTGATGCCGCATGGCGTCCAGGATGTTTTATCCCGAAGGATAGAGAACTGGCTGGCCAACAGGAGACAGAGAGTAGTAGTGGAAGGGGATTTCTCAAAATGGTGACCTATGACCAGTAGTATGCAACAGTGATCTGTGCTGAGACCACTGTTGTTTGTGATATATGTCAATAATTTGGAGGAAGGTATCGGTTGCCTGATTAGCAAGTTTGCAGATGACACCAAGATTGGTGGAGTAGCAGATAGTGAAGGGGAATGTCAGAGAATGCAGCAGAATATAGATAGATTGGAGAGATGGGCACAGAAATGGCAGGTGGAGTTCAGACTGTGCAAATGCGAGGCCTTGCATTTTGGAAGGTCCAGTTCAAGAGCAACAATACAGTAAACTGAAAAGTCTTGGGGAAAATTGACATATCGTGAAACCTGGGTCCATTGTTTCCTGAAGGTGGCAACGCAGGTCAGTAAACTGGTCAAACATTCCTCATTACTGAAGAAGGGCTTATGCCCGAAACGTCAATTCTCCTGTTCCTGGATGCTGCCTGACCTACTGCGCTTTTCCAGCAACACATTTTCAGCAGTAAACTGGTCAAGGCAACATAAGGCATGCTTTCCTTCATTGGATCAGCTGTTAAGTCCAAATGTTGGCAGGTCATGTTACAGTAGCATAGGACTTTGGTTTCACCGCATTTGAAATACTGCATATATTTCTGGTCACCACGTTACCAAAAGGATGTGGATGATTTGAATAGAGTGCAGAGTAGGGTCACCAGGATGTTGCCTGGTATGGACGGTGCTGGTTATGAAGAAAGATTGAGTAGATTAGGATTACTTTAATTATAAAGACAAAGGTTGAGGGGGACCTGATTGAGGTCTACAAAATCAAAAGAGATACAGACAGGGTGGATAGCAAGAAGCTTTTTCCCCAGATTTTGGAACTCAATTACTAGGCGTCATGAGTTCAAAGTGAGAGGGGAAGGGTTTAGGGTAGATATATGTGGGAAGTTCTTTACACATAGGGCGGTGGCAGCCTGGAACATGTTACCAGCAGAGGAGATCGGGGCAGATACAATAGCGCTATCTAAGATGTATCTGACAGATACATGAATGGGCAGGCAGCAGAGGGATACATTCTCTTAGAAAATAGGTGGCACGTTTAGAAAATAGGAGGATCTGGATCAGCACAGGCTAGGAGGGCCGAATTATCTGTTCCTGTGTTGGAATGTTCTTTGTTCTTTATCATTCATTCTAAAAATAGCAAGATTTCAACTATTGTATGCTACAATTTAATGATATAACCATTTATTTGACAGTACATATCAAATTATTGTCATTTCTAAATTACAGTCACAGAGTCAAAGAGATGTATAGCATGGAAACAGTTCCTTCGGTCCAACCCGTCCATGCCGACCAGATAACACAAACCAATCTAGTCCCACCTGCCAGCACTCAGCCCATATCCCTCTAAATCCTTTCTATTCATATACCTATTCAGACACCATCTAAATGTTGCAATTGTACTAACTTCCACCACTTCCTCTGACATTGTCTATCTCCCCATTCATGGCCCTCATGATTTTATAAACGTCTTTAAGGTCACCCCTCAGTCTCCAACGTTCCGGGGAAAATAGCCATAGCCCATTCAACCACCAGCTACAGCTCAAACCCACCAACATCTTTGTAAATCTTCTTAGAACACTTTATAGATTCACAACATCCTACCGACATGAAGGGGAACAAAATTGCACGCAATATTCCAAAAGTCGCCGAACCAATGTCCTGTACAGCTGCAACATCACCTCGCAACTCCTGTACTCAATGCTCTGACCAGTTAAGGAAAGCATACCAAACGCCGTCTTCACTACCCTACCTACCTGTTCCTCTACTTTCAAGGAACAATGAACCTGCACTCCAAGGTCTCTTTGTTCAGCAACACTCCATTGGACCTCACCATTAAGAGTATTAGTCGTGCTAAGATTTTCTTTCCCAAAATGCAGCATCTCACATTTATCTAAATTAAACTCTATCTGCCACTCCTCAGCCCATTGGCCCATATGATCAAGATCGTCTTGTAATCTGAGGTAACCTTCTTCGCCGTCCAGTACACCTCCAATTTTGGTGTCATCAGCAAATTTGCTAACGATACCTCTTATACTCACATGCAAATCATTTATATAAACGACAAAAAGTAGTGGACCCAGCACCGATCCTTGTGACACTCCACTGGTCACATGCCTCCAATCTGAAAAACAACAATCCACCACCAGCCTCTGTCTTCTACCTTCAGCTAGTTCTGTATCCAACTGGCTAGTTCTCCCTGTACTACAATGAAATCTAACCTTGCTATACAGTCTCCCATGGGGAACTTTATCGAATGCCTTACTGAAGTCCATATAGATCACGTCCACCGCTCTGCTCTCATCATTCCTCTTTGTTACTTCTGCAAAAAATTCAGTCAAGTTAGTGAAACATCATTTTCCACACACAAAGCCATGTTGACTATCCCTAATCAGTCTTTGCCTTTCCAAATACATGTTCATCCCGTCCCTCAGGATTCCCTGCGACAACATGCCTTCCACTGACGTCAGTCTCACTGGTCTATAGTTCCCTGGCTTGTCCTGACCACTTTTCTTGAACAGTGGCACCACGTTCGCCAACCTCCAGTCTTCTGGCACCTCACTTGTGGCTATCAATGGTACAAGTATATCAGCAAGAGGCCCAGCAATCAGTTCTCTAGCTTCCCACAGAGTTCTAGGCTACACGTGATAGATCGGGTCCTGGGGATTTATCCACTTTTATACATTTCAAGATATCAGCACGACCTCCTCTGTGATATGAACATTTTTTAATTATGTCACCATCTATTTCTCTGTATAGCTACATCGCCCATGTCCTTCTCCTGAGTAAACACTGATACAAAACACTCCCCTAACTCCTGCAGCTCCACACAAAGGCTGTCTTGCTGAACTTTGAGAGTTCTATTCTCTCCCTATTTACCCTTTTGTCCTCAATGTATTTGTAAAGTCCTTTTCGATTCTCCCTAAATCTATTTGCCAAAACTATCTCATGTCCCCTTTTTGATTTCCTGACTTCCCTCTCTAGTATACTCCTCCTGCCTTTATACTTTTCTAAGGATTCACTCGGGGAGAAAGTGAGGTCTGCAGATGCTGGAGATCAGAGCTGGAAATGTGTTGCTGGAAAAGCGCAGCAGGTCAGGCAGCATCCAGGGAATAGGAGAATCGACGTTTCGGGCATAAGCCCTTCTTCAGGAAGGATTCACTCGACCTATCCTACCTGTACCTGTCATATGCTTCCTCTTTTTTCTTAACCAGACCTTCAATTTCTTTAGTCATTCAGCATTCTCTATACCTACCAGCCTTTCCTTTCATCTTAACAGGAGTATATTGTCTCTGGACTCTCGTTATCTCATTTCTAAAGGCTTTCCAGTTTCCAGCCATCCCTTTCCCTGCGAACATCTGCTGCCATCAGCTTTTGAAAGTTATTGCCTAATACTATCAAAATTGGCATTTCTCCAATTTAGAACATGAACATTTACATCTAGTCTATACTTTTCCATCATTATTTTAAAACTAATAGAATTGTTGGCAAATAGCTGAAGCTCACATATTTCAGGTGAGAAATTAAATCGAGTGATTATATTTAAATGTGTAAGAGTTGTAAGTCTATTTGATTTTTCAATCATTTGTTCAATCTGAACATGTAATCAGTTAGAGGTCAGCCACTTTGTAAATGATAGAGCGACAATGTATGTATTTGAATACTGAGATTCAATGTGTAATTGTGATCACCAAAATAGCCAGACATATTCGTTTTCGATACAAAACAAAATGTGATTCCTTACTTTTGAATAATAAAAGGTTTTTCGTGTTTATATTTTAATTCCATCAATGTAGAATCAACTTAGTTGTTTTCAGAGATGATGCAGTTATTGTGCAGTTGAATAATTGTAGCTCATATCTTATTATTGCCCAATTCACAAACATGGCAAACTCTTGATCATTGTTCAGATCAGTAAACCCATGATTTTGCATCATGACCAACATTAAAAATGGATTCTAAAAGGCCTGAATTCGGGTACAGTGCTACTGGGCCTCACAGCTGCATGTGGCCTCCTCCTGAATCTGACCAGACAGTTTCCAACCTGGGTCAGGGCCGTAATTCAAACATTCTCTGACAGAGATTCATTTGGGACCCACCATGAGCAGGAGGAAACTAGCCAACAGGCTATCACTGCTCTCAGTGTAGATACAAATGCTGCCTAAATTAGATACCAATGACTGACCAGGAACCATGCCTTATAAATTCATTATCAGTCAGAGCCTTGCCCAGGGAGCAGATATATGGACATGGAGTGTCATAATGACATCGCACACGTTAATTATGGTGATGACATCTGGCATGACCTCCAGATTCCATACATATGCTCCCTGGACCAGACACTGGGTGAAAACGATCACAATTGACAGTCTATTGCAGCATCTTGTGTCTCACAGTGAACCCTCTGAAACTATATCCACTAAAGGTGCCTTCACATTAACCAGGATCAAAACAAAATTGTGCATGCCTGTGGATGCTCAGATACTAATTATAGATCATTAAACAGAATGTATCTGAATAAACCAGGAGCAAATGGCAAGACAAGAATCCGTTTAATAACTGAACTTGGTGGATTTTTTCTGGTCTTGGAAATCTCACATATTGTGCTGACATTCAGGTGAATGTAGCAAAGCACATCAAAACTGGAAGTCTTGGTCTAACGCCCCACCCCAGATTCCTGACCTCACACACCTCACTCCCTCACCCGCCTCACTTCCTCCCACATTCACCAACCGACGAGAATCCACAAACCGAGTGAAACTTGGAACAGAGAACAGTACAGCACAGTGCAGGCGCTTCAGCTCTCAATGTTTTGGCAGCCTTTTATCCTACTCTAAGATCAGACTAACCTACATAACCTTCGACTTACTAACTTCCATGTGCCTATCCAAGAGTCTTCTTAAATATCTCTAATGTATCTGACTCTACTACCTCCACTGGCGGTGCATTCCGCCCCCATCACTTTCTGTGTAAAGAACCTATCTCTGACAGCCCCCGAAACCTTTACGCCCCTTGTTGATAGCCACTTCTGCCATGGGAAAAGGTTTGGCTATCCAATTTATCTATGTCTCTCAACATCTTGTACACCTCTATGAAGTCACCTCTCATCCTTCTTCGCTCCAGGGAGAAAAGGCCCAGCTCCCTCAAACTTTCTCCCTAAGACGTGTCCTCCAGTCGTGGCAGCATCCTGGTAAATCTCCTCTCCATACTGTCTGAGGCTTCCACATGTTTCCTATACTGTGGCAACCAGATCTGAATACAATACTCCTAGTGTGGTTGAACCGCAACTTTATTGACCTAAGCATTAACCTCGCCGCTCTTAAAAATAATCCCCCATAATGAAAGCCAACACACCATATACCTCCTTAACAACCTTATCAACGTCGGTGGCAACACTGAGGAAACTATGGACATGGACTCCAAGATCCCTCTGTTGCTCCACACTGCCAAAAATTCTGTCTTTAACCCTGTATCCTGTATGCAAATTCAACCTTTCCAAATTAAATCAATTTACACTTTTAACGGTTAAACTCTATCTACCACTTATCAGCCCAGTTCTGTATCCTGTCAATGTCCTGTTGCAAACTACAACAACCCACCACACTATCCAGAACTCCATCAACCTTCATGTCATCGGCAAACTTTCTAACCCACCATTCCAGTTCCTCATCAAAGTCATTTATAAAAATCACAAAGAGCACAGGCCCCAAAACCGATCCCACTACTTACTGAGCTCCAGGCTGAATACTTTTCATCTGTTACCACCCTCTGTCTTCTATGGGCCAGCCACACCCGTATCCAGAGAGCCAAATTTCCCTGCATCCTATGCCTCGTTACCTTCTGAATGAGCCCACAACGGGGAACCTTATCAAACGCCTTCAAAAATTCGTGTTCACCGCATCTACTGGTCTATCTTCATCAACATGTTTTTCCCATCTTCAAAGAATTCAATAAGGTTTGTGAGGCATGACCTGCTCTTCAAAAAGCCATGCTGACTATCTCTGATCATACTATGTTTGTTTTTAAGTAATTGTAAATCCTGTCTCTCAGAATCGTCTCCAATACTTTGCCCTCAACTGGTGTAAGACTGACTATTCTATCATTCACAGGGTTATCCCTATTCCCTTCCCTGAACAAGGGGATGACATTTGCCACCCCCAAACATCTGGCACTACTCCAGTGAACAGTGAAGACGCATATATTATTACCAAAGTCACACCAATCTCTTCCATCACCTCCTGGCTATAACCTTGTGTATACCCCATCTGGCCCAGGGGATTTATCCATCCTTTTGTTTGTACTTCAATCAGTCTGTATTTCCCCTCAACCTGCTACACCCTGTCCAACCAATTGATTGACTGTTTTCCTTTTCAGTGCTATATACAGTGCTGTCTTGCTGAGCAAGTATGGTTCCCAATGTCCTGCAAATCACGGAATCAAAAAAAGGAATGCACCAATGCCTTCCTGATAAAGAACTCATGCCCGAACTATCGACTCTCCTGCTCCTCGGATGCTGCCTGATATGCTGTGCTTTTCCAATACCACACTTTTCGACTCTGATCTCCATCAACTGCAGTCGTCACTTTCTCCATTACTGAGGGATGTCCCCTCTGCACACTGACGGTGGAGGGGGGGAGGGGAAATTAACTATCAGAAACTCATTGTATGTGGAGCTGACTGCTCAGTTCTGGAAAGTTGCACTTGATTAATACATTCGTTTTTTTAAAAAGAAATTACAATTCAACAAATATTCATTCAGTCCCAGAGTTACAATTTTGGTTCATGGTTTGGGCAGCCTGATAACAAATAGTGAATGATTGAGGGACTCCGATACACAGAGTATTCCAGGTGTTATATTCCAGCTTACATTAATGCTGGGAGTATTATCGGACAGACTGTTGTGACAATGGCATGAGTCGACATGTGGAGGTGGAATATTTTTGCCATCACAGAGAATATTTTTGCCATCACAGAGACGTGTTTGAGGGAGGTCAGGGCTAACAACTCAGTATTCTGTTTTACTGGAACTATAGTCAGGACAGGAGAGGGTGTTAAAGAGGAGGTGGTGTTGCATTATTAATTAAAGAACAGTTACTGCAGTGGGGAGGGACGATATCTTGGACGTGTTTTCAAATGAGGCATATGGGTCGAGGTGAGGTTCCAAACGATGACAGGCACACTACTGGGGATATTTTATAGAGCCTCAGAAAGATGAAAATGCAGGAGCAAATATATAACCAATTCACTTAGGTGTGTAAAAACCAATTCAAGGAGATGTGAAGGAAACCAGGCTGGAGATGTTACAGAGATAGGAAAGCAATGCTAGAGATGTTACTGAGAAAGGAAAGCAAGGCCGGCGATGTTACACAGACAGAGGATAGCAAGGCCAGAGATGTTACAGAGAGATAGGAAAACAATGTTGGAGATGTTACAGGGAGATGAAAGCAAGGCTGGAGATGTTACAGCAATAGGAAAGCAAGTCTAGAGATGTCACATAGAGAGGAAAGCAAGGCTGGAAATGTTACAGAGAGAGAGGAAAGAAAGTTTAGAGATGTTACAGAGAGGGGAAAGTAAGGTTGGAAATGTTATAGAGAGAAGAAAACAAGGCTGGCGATGTTACAGAGATAGGAAAGCAAGGCTGGAGATGTTACAGAGGTGCGAAAGCATGACTGGAGGTAGTCGAGAGATTGCGTGGCCTGTGCATGCTGGAACATGTTATTGAGATATATTAGAATTCATTCACAGGATATGGGGAGAGGTGTAGCAGCTGGATATTAGAGAGATAGGGATGGGTGCAGGGGCTGGCGGAATTTACAGTGAGAGGTGTGGCTGGAGTATGAGATAAAGATGTGGAGATACGGAGGGTTACTGAGATACGATTGGATGTAGCGTCTGGAGGAGATGACAGGGAAAGATACAGAGATACATGTAGATAGTTTAAAAACGGAATTATGCCATGTCTTAATAGAGAAAATATTGTAGAAATCTGTGGAATAGACAAGGCACTTGGAGGAACTGACGGAGTGAGACTTGGACTGTTCAATCATGAGTCATAGAGTGAGTGTCATACAGTACAGAAGAGGCCATTCGATTGATACTGACAAAAATAAAAAGCACTGCAGACACTGGAAATCCCTCCTTCCTAATCTCTCGGGACTAGGGCGAGATGTGGCAAAGGCATTCAACAGACTCCTCAAGCAACAATGTGACATAATGAAACCTCATGGTGTCAGATCAAACACTGAAATGGAAACCTCCTGATGACTCCACTGCCTGAGCTGGTGGATCAGTGTCCCTCTACATTGAACAACACTTGGAGGACGTACTGACAGAGTGAATGAGCTGGGGAATGTATACTGGGTGGGCCATTTCAAACCCAGCCACTAAAAGGGGCTCAGCAGCAGCATTGCTGATCGAGATGGTTGGGTCCAAAAGGACATAGCTGCTATACTGGGACTGCACCGAATCGGGAGGGAACGACTGACAGGCAGAAACATACTTGACCTCATCCGCACCAAACTACCGGCTGCAGACACATTGATGGTGAACCATATTGGGAATGGTGACAGGGCATACTGTATTTCTACAGAGAAAGTCCCACTTTTACATTGTCAATAGTGTGTGTGCGTGTGTGTGTATACACACGCATGCGCACACATGTGAGAAATACTATCACCATGCTAAATGATAAAGATTTCAAAGAGATCTAGAACACAGCACTGGCCTGTGTGAGGTGATTCTGGTCATGATCAACAGCAGCAGAATTGTACTCTCGCACAATTTTCACTGTCACTACCTGGCATATGCTCCACTTTACCCTGACCATCAGGCCAGGGGTTAAACCATTGTTATATGAGGAACACAGGAGGACCGGTCAAGAGCAGTACCAGGTATACCTCTCAATGAAGTGACGTTACCAAACAGGACCACTTACTTACCAAATAGCGTAAACAGCAAGTGACAGACAGATCTAACCAACAAATCATACCTAATTTCTGCAATCCTGATGCATGCAATCAGCGTGGATTGTGTGGTCAATCAAACAACTCACTGGAAGAGTAGGATCCACAAATATTACCCTCCTCAACGATGAAAGGGCCCAGTACAACAATAGAAAAGCTAAGGCTGAAACATTCACAAAAATGTTCAGACCAAAGTGTCGATGGGATGATCGATTTTAGTCTTCTCCAGATGGCAGTCATCAGCTAAGTCTATTCAATGTGTGTGGTAACTCCAAACGGCGGAAGGGGTGGGGAATGCAAAGGCTTTGGGCCCTGAGAACATTCCATTCAAGCTTTTCCTGCTGGGATACAGCACTGCACCTGCCTGACAATGTTGGAAACTATCAGGGTGCGTCCTGTACACACACTGACAAAACATCAGACAATCAATGACTGCCCCATTGCTCTAATTCCCAACATTAATAAAGTAATGGAAGATGTCATCTACAGTGGGATCAAGCAGCACTGCCTCAACACCAACTTGCTCGCTGAAGCTCAGTTTGGGCTCTCATCCCTTGGGCACATTGAAGTCTTGGTTTAACGATGTACAACAAGAGAACACACAGCTGAATTCTCGAGTTGAGGTGACAAGTGACTGCACTTAACATCATCATAACTGCATTTGACCAAGTGACATATCCTGGATTACCAGCAAAATTGGAACAAATAGGAATGGTCTGCACTGGCTGAAGTTATGCCTGGTACAAAGGAAGGTGGCTGGGGTTGGTGGGGAGCAGCCATCTCAGCTCTGCCGCAGATCCCCAGGGGAGGGGTTTCCGAGTAAAACTGTAGACCAGAAATGGAAAGGCTGGGCACCGTACACCAACAGGATGATAGGGTTGTTCTCTTGTTAGATAGATGCAAGTAGCGGCAGTTTAACTGGACAGTCATCATGCTTCAAGCGAGGCAGGGGTTGAGTAAGACAGCCCTGTTCAGGCACCTCATTCAGTACTGGAACTGAACCCACACTGTTGGCATTAATCTACATTACAAACTAGCCGTCTAACTGATTGAGCTAACGAAGTCCTCGCTCAGCTCCTTGTGGAAGATACTGCAACATTATTCTGTTCAGATATGTTGTTAGACACCTTTGGAGCAGATGGAACTAGAAGCAAGCTAGAGAGAGGGACAGCATCAGTGAGCTGTAAGAGTTCTCTCTGCCCTCGGCTCAATAATTTTCAGATGCTTCATAAATGACCACCCCTACTCAAGTAAAGTCACAACTGGGGATGTTTGCCAATGATTGGACAATGTTCAACACCATTCGTTATTTACTCAGATATGGGAGCAGTCCAAATGCAACAGGTCCTGGAACTATGCAGGTGTGTGCTTAACAGTGATAAGTACCATTTCCATTACACACATGCCAGACAACGATTACCTCTGACAATAGAAAAGTGTACCATATCATTTAATGTTCAATGCCACCACCATCACTGAACACCCACCTAGCAATATCCCGGGGATTACCATTAACCAGAACTGGACAGACAATATAATTTCATTTCCCAGTCCTGTGAAGGTCTTATGCTAAAACGTCAACTCTCCTGTACCCCAGGTGCTGCCTGACCTGTTGTGCTTTTCCAGCACCACACTTTGACACATATTAATCCATTGGTTACAAGAATATGTCAGTAGCAAGAAATCCTACAGGAATGACTCACCTCAAAATTTCGGAAAGCCTGTCTCCCATCAAAAAGACTCATGTTGAATGTGTGTGTGATTAAATACCTCAATTTGCCTGTGTGAGTGCAGCTTCACCCGTCATCCACTGACACTCATAAGCAGCAATGTCTGCCATTTACACGGTGCTCTGCAGAAATTTGCCAAGACTCCTTACAACGTACCTCTGAACCCCCGACCATCAAGAAGGACAAGGGAAGCAGATACATTGGACCACCATATTCGCGTTCCAATCCAAGCCATTTACCGAGCTGATTGCGAAGCATATTGCAGTTCTTTCAGTATCACTGTTTCAACTTCCTCCCTAATGTATTGTAAGTCTACCTACAGAACATGGGCTGCAGCAGGTCAATGTGACAGCTCACGCCCACCTTCTCAAGGGCAACAAGGGACAGGCAATAAATACTGGGCTTATCATATTTCATGAATAAATTAGCATGAAAAATATTGTCCAGATCTGCCCAATTCTGGACACTGTACTTTGGGTTTTGTGAGCTCTGGCTGGTTGGGTCCAGGCAGTAACCTATTTGTTGTAAACAGCTGACGGAATATGCTGTTTGAATCAATCGGACAGTCTCTCAGAGGCATGGCCTACAAACCGAGCATCACACAGACACTGACAGTCACATGACACATTACTGACCTCTGATACAGACAGAGGCAATTGAAAATATACTCATATCTGACTAACATGTTTAATCACACAGTGATATTGTTGCCACGAAAATGTTTATGAGTGAATATTAGCAGGGGGATAGTGAGGCCTGCAGATGCTGGAGATCAGAGACAAGAAGTGTGGATCTGAAAAAATCACAGCCGTGAGGAGCAAGAAAATCGACTATTAGTTCAAAATATTAATACAAGAGAAGGTATTTGTATATTTTCAGAGTCCTTGTACTTAATATCAATTTGGGCTTGGGTGTGGGAATGAGATTTATCATTTCAATACTCCTTACTGTGAATTGTGCACTATTTTCATCATAATGTTGTTATAAAAGTGAACGGAATAAATGGGTGGATTTTAGATTTGGTTACATTACAGTGTGGAAACGTAATCTAATCTAAAATCCAACCATTTATTCCGTTCACTTTTATCACAACATTATGATGAAAACAGTGCACAACTCACAGTAAGGAGCATTGAAATGATAAATCTCATTCCCACACCCAAGACCAAATTATTATTAAGTACAAGGACTTTTGTGCTTATTGGACAATTTAAAAGTTGGTATTATGAAAGGCTATCGAAACTTCAGTAAAAACACTTTGCAGTTAACGGTTAGAACAATGCTGCAAACATTTACACAGAGATTTCCAACTCAATTCACGCACAAGATCATTGGGCTGGGATGATGCTGGCCATCAATGGAGCTGTACAATTCTGTTTGGACACTGACATTGTGGGGCTAACATACACTGGATATGGTTTATGAGGGATTCAATGTAAGATGCCATGTGCTGCAGGAGCCCATCACCTTTATAACACCTTCATTCAGGATCGGGTACAAGGTGCAGAATTACAGAGTTTAGGTGCCAAACCAGAAGAGATATACTTGCAGGGCATGGCTATTTACAGGTCATTGTTATAAATGTTGAACTGCGTCTGGATCAGCGCCATGTGCTAGTCCATTGACCAGTTTTCCCCACTCAAAACTCTCCGTTGTTCAGGTACGTCTCTAACTCGTCTATTGTGAGGGATTATGTCAGTAACTGCCCAGCTCCAGTTTGGAAACTCACTGGACAGAGTCTGGAGATGGTCAGTGTTTTGGAGGCCATGGTGAGGGCCAGTAACACTGTGTCTGAATTCAGGCTTGTCCTCAAAGTCGTTTTCAACAGCTATGCTTCCTGCAAGATGCTGTGTTCATTCACCTGAATATCAATCAGCTGTTTACTACAGTCACTGAATTGTGTAATAGTTAGCTTTGTGCTCTGGTAATTCAATTATTGTTCACTTCAATGGTTTTCAACTAAAAAATTGATGTTTGGTTTATTTTAAAATATGTAAGAAACAAAGTGAAATTAACTCTTCATTATACAAAATGTAAAAGTGACCTGTTGTATATATCCCACAGACTAATCACGCAACAGTCAGATATTATCTGTAAAGCAGGAGTATGTAAACAGGACTAATACCAGGCAACATCGCCACCCTCTCTGTAAGGGTATGTCACACTGACACGACAAGCCAGGCAGAGGGCATATAGTCAGTATCGTGCTCAGCATTGATGCTGCATCCTGTGGCTGCTGGACTGCTCTGTGGCAGGTTATGGGGGAATCGATAAAAGGGAAACATATAATTGACCACATCATCACCGATCTGCCTGCTGCAGATACCACTCTCCATTTCATATATCGGTAAGAATGGTCACTGCACAATCCTTCTGGGGAACAGGGCTAACTTCACATTTTACAGTCTCCCCTCACCATGATATGTAGCCCCCGGGCTTTAAACAGATTGAGAAACTAATGACGATGCATCCAGTCAGGAGCAGAATCATAGTCTGTACAACTCATACAGTCTGCAACCTCACAGCCCGACATACCTCCCACTGTACAGTATCCATCACAGCCCGACATACCTCCAACTGTACAGTAACCATCACGGTCCGACATACCCCCCACTGTACAGCAACCATCACGGTCCGACATACCTCCCACTGTACAGTAACCATCACAGCCCAACATACCTTCCACTGTACAGTAACCATCACGGTCCGACGTAACCCCCACTGTACAGCAACCATCACGGTCTGACATACCTCCCACTGTACAGTATACAACACGGCCCGACATACCACCCACTGTACAGTGACCATCACTGCCCGACATATCTCCCACTGTACAGTAACCGTCACGGCGCGACATACCTCCCACTGTACAGTAACCATCACGGCCAGACATACCTCCCACTGTACAGTAACCATCACGGCCCGACATACCTCCCAATTTAGAGTAACCATCACGGCCAGACATACCTCCCAATGTACAGTAACCATCACGGCCCGACACATCCCCCACTGTGCCGTAACCATCACGGCCTGACATACCACCCATTGTAAAGTAACCATCACGGCCCAACATACCTCCCATTTACAGTAACCGTCAACGGCGGCACTGTGGCTCAGTGGTTAGCACTGCTGCCTCACAGCGCCGGCCTCATGTGACAGTCTGTGTGGAGTTTGCACATTCCCCCCATGTCTGTGTGCGTTTCCTCCGGGTGCGCCGATTTCCTCCCACAGTCCAACAGTGGATTGGCCATACTAAATTGCCCATCGAGTTAGGTGCTCTAGTCAGAGGAAAATGGGTCTGGGTAGGTTACTCTTGGGAGGGGTTGGTGTGGACTGGTTGGGCCAAACGGCATGTTTCCACACTGTAGGGAATCTAATCTAACCTCCAAGGTTCAAGTCATAGTTATGATGGAATAATCAATTTTCTGAATGAGTACAGCTCCAACAGTACTCTAAAATGGACTTACGAGCGACAGGCAACACAGTTGTGTGGGGAAGATCATGTTCACAAACTTGATTGATTATTTTGAGGAAGTGACAAAATGGATTGATGAGGGCACGGGGCTGGATGCTGGCCGTTTGGACCTTCGCAAGGCCGTTGATATGGTTCCTTATGGCAGGTTCATAAAGAAGGTGAAGTGAAATGGGATCAGCGGTCAGTTAGTAAGATGGATAGAGAACTGCTTGGTCATAGAAGACAGAGTAGTGGTGGAACAGTGTTTTTGTGACTGGAGATCTGTAAATAGATTGGCGGACTTGCAGATTGTGAGGATGATTGCTAGATAATACAGTAGGACAGAGAAAACACAGATGTAACTTTATCTGGACAACTGTGACGTGATGCATTTTAGAAGGTCTAATGCAGTAGGTGGAAAAACTACCGATTGCATCAACATCCGAAGGGATCTTGGTGTACAGCTCCACAATTCCCTGAAAGTGACAATATGGGTGGATAGGGTGATCAAGAAGACTGACGGCAAACTTGCAGACAGGCATCCGGGCATGCAGTATGAAAATTAGCAGGCCATATTGCAGCTGTAGAGAAACTTAGTTAGGGCACATTTGGAATATTGTATACAGTACCGATTGCCACACGATGTGGAAGTAATGGAGAGGATATGGAAAAGGTTTACCAGAGTGTTGTCTGGTTTAGAGGGTATCAGCCAGAAGGAGAAATTGAACGCACATGGTTTGTTTGCACCTGGGCATCATTGACTATGGGGCTACCTGATAGATATTTACAAAACTGTCAGAGGAATAGATAGAAGGACAGTTAGAGGCTTTTTCCCAGAGTAGAAATATCAATTACTAGGGACCATAGGTTTTAAGTAAAAGGGAGAAAGTATGATAGATTTTTTTTTGCTTTTCCAGACAGAATGTGAAAGTGCCTGGAATACACTGATAGAGGGGAAAAGCTAATATAGCAAGGTTAAAGAGGGATCTTGGCACAGAGAAGAGACAGCAGCGAACAGAATGACATAGAATGTGTAGAGGCATAAACTTTCGTTTTAACTTTCAAAGGGCATCATGTGTCAGTGTGGACTTGCTGGGCTGAAGGGCCTGTTCCGATGCCGGACTGTTCTTTAAGACAAGATTTGAGCGCAGCAGTGGTGAGGTGCTGAATGAATGATTCCTAATGATCAACAATCACATTCATGGAGGTCGCTCCTCATCAATTTCCAGCTTCATATCCTCCCTCCCACAGTAGGGAAACTCAACATGGAGAATTTGACATGACTGTCAGAGCTGGTAACTGGTAACTGCAACTCGCCCCTCGATCCTGAGGCCTTCTATCTTGGACAGCAACATCTTGGGGAACACTGCACTGACAGAAACTGTATGTACTCCACACCCACCAATGCTGGCACGGACTATCCCTCTGGGCCTGCTCACTCCGTGTTTGTACACACTCAATTCTGCAGCAAGGACACTGTGCTCAGGGACACACACCCACCTCATGGACTGTCTCTCTGGGCTGCTCACTCCGTGTTTGTACATACTCAATGTTGCTGCAAGGACACTGTGCTCAGGGACACACACCCAGCTCATGGATTGTCCCGCTGAGCTGCCCACTCCATGTTTGTATACACTCAATGTTGCTGCAAGGACACTGTGCTCAGTGACACACGCCCAGCTCATGCACTGTCCCTCTGGGCTTTTCACTTCGTGTTTGTACACATTCACTTTGATATGCCTTGACTGTTCACAGAATTATTGCTTTACCTTACCCTGCCCTCAGCAGTGTTTATCCTCAGCCAGAGCTACCAGACTCAGTCGCCTGCTATATTGTCTTGGTGTTTAGCACAGGCACAAACCCAGGAAGCTGAATATCATTGTCCATAGACAGTCACAACGCCCAGTAGTGAGACAAGGGACTCTCAGATCCCAGTCTGGGAGCTTGGACACCGTAAGGAAGTCTCTTGTGGTTGTTAGGGTTAGGATCATTCTCCTGTGAGGGGGTCAGGAGCAGAATATTGGGGAGATCCACGCCTCTCTTGGCACTTTCTCTCCTAGGAGAGAAAATTATCAAGAGGCATTAAGGGAGATGGAAACGTTTGGTGCAGCTGTTAGAGCTCGCAAATCTGGGGGAAAGGTGGCAATGTGTCCTGAATGAGTGGGTGGGCAGCACAGACAACAGTGAGGGGAAATGATGAAGTTGGAGAGCCTGAGAGAAGGTGCTGGATTCAGTGAGGGTGGGTAAGTTCACATGCAGTTTTAGGGGTGAGGGTGAGGGTGGGAGAACATGAGCCTTGGTGGGGGGTGGGTGCAGTAACAGAGAGAGTGAGAGTGAGGTCACAAAGTGCAGATGGTGGCACTTACCTTGGTGGAGTGGCGAAGGTCACTGCTGGGCATTACCCAGAAGACTGGCACCTCACTGACCCAGGGGTCACCCTCGGACCAAACTGGCAGGACCTGGTTTCATGGCCTCCCCTGCCAATCCTGGAGGAAGATAATGTCCCTCTCATGCACCATGCCATCCACGAGAACCTCAGGGGCTTGGTCTCAAAGTGAAGCCCCAGATTTACCCCCTCTGCCATGTCCAGGGTGTTTCGGAGTGACAATCCTAGAGTGTAATGACTTTTTAAAGATGGCCCCTGTAACAGGGAGGCCGGTTCATTCTGGGATATCCAGGCAGCGGGTAGTTGTTATGACGAAGGGGAAAATCCTCGCGTTAGTATCAGATCAGACAAAGTCCACATGGGCAGGGAGGGTAGTTAATGAAGCAGATTGGGGATGGTGTCATGAGAAAAAACACTTAACCTTGTGGAGAGAAACCCTCCATGAAACTCGTCTAAAATGAGACTTGACCAAATCAAAAGATGGTTGAGGCCTCTGTCTGTCTGAATCAAAATGGGAATGTAGTGTGAAATATTGGGAGCAACAAACTTGCAGCAGAGAATTATACAGGAGATTCAAATCCTTAAAAAGGGGTAACACAATGCTCCAAACTGTTAAAAGGAGCTGGGGAAAATCTTCGGCCTTATAGTTACCTACATTATCCAATCCTCACTGGATGCAGGGATGGTGCCGGAGGCTTGGAGAACGGCTGACATGGCAGCTTTGTTTAATGTGGAGCAAGGGACTAATTGAATAGGTCGCGGATGGATTTCTGAGACAGTGGATAAACAGTCACTGAGGAAGTCCCAGGGACTCCCGGACAGTCAGTCTGGATTTGTTCAAGGAAGATCGTGTGTAATTAATCTGACTGTGTCGGTTTGAAGCAGTAACCTGTAACTGCATGTGGCTTAATTGGATTTAACGAGAGATCCAATGGCAGGCTGTTTAAAAACAGAATCTATGGGGTCCAGGAGAATGGAGCAAACAACCCAGAGAAGTGTAAGGCAAGGCATTAGGGGACATCAGCAATAGTGGTAATGGACAATAAATGAGAGTATAGTCAGTGTGGGCAGATAAATGAAGGTAGCTGGAAACATCAAGAACCTCGTTAATGTAGCAAATGGAATCATTTCCTCTATCAGCCAAAGTGCAGAATTTAGAGCAGGAAATTGATGCTGGAACTGTATATATAATGAGCGCAGTCGCAGCTTGGGGAATGTGTGCAGATTTGGTCACCCCAAGACATGGAAGGATGGAAGTGGACTGGAAAGGAGATTCGTTACCCTGTGACAGCGGAAGTGCAGTTATGAGAAAAGGCTGGAACGGAGGATGCTGAGAGGAGATTTGATCGGACAGTAAATATTGTCAGGGACCTGAGTAGAGGGAGTTTGGTAAGCAGTGAAAAAGCAGGGCCTCAAGTGCAGTGATCTCCAGATTATTCCCAATGCCACGTGCCAGTGAGGATAGAAATAGAAAGAGAGACCGGATGGAAGTGTGGCTGAGGAACGGTAGTTTCCTCCACTATTCTGTTTGGTTACCATAGCCCTGCCAAATCAGTTTAAATCCTTCCCAACAGCATTAGCCAAACACTGCATAAGGAAATCAGTCCCAGCTCTGTCATATGTTACCCAATCCAGCTTGTACAGTTGCTGCCTTCCCCAGAACCAGTCACAATGTACCAGGAATCTGAAGCGCTTCCTGCTACACTATCATTCCAGTCACACTCTCACCTACTTAATATTCCTAGTGCTGCACTGCCTTGCACACAGCACTGTGAGTATTCCAGGGATTGACACATTTGAGGCCTTGTTTGCTAACCTTCCATCTACCTCGCTAAATTCTGATTCCCAGACCACGTCACATTTCACACTCAAGTCACTGAGACCAACACAGACCATGACCTCTGGCTGCTAACCATCCCCCAGACCAATATTCTGCAGAGACAGTGACATTCTCGAGCCCACAATCCTGGAATTACATTGACAGTCAAAGAAATGCTAGTGATGTCCTCAATTTCCTGACTCCCCTGTGATAATTGCTCCTCCTTCCTTCTCCCTCCCCTCCTGTACAGTCAGGCTGCTTGTGGAGCCACAGACATGGCGCTGACTGCCCTCCCCCGAGTAGCCAGCGCCTTAATCAGCTCCAAACTGGGAAACCGAATTGAGAGGGAGACATCAGGCTATTCCTGGATTCCCTGACTGTATATCTTCGATTGTTCATCTAGGACACGAGCAGGGGGCTATGGCTTCCCAATGTAACAGAACACATTTTCCATCTGACAAACATGTCTTAAAATACAACATGTCTGGAGTAACTTAATTAATTACCTCGAATGAAGTTAACATCAGGGAAATAACAAAGTGGTTAAGTCCCTTATTCAACTGTGGTTTAGTGAGGATAATTTATTATAGTGGCTCAGAATTTCACTTCTCCCTCTTATTTCTCAGTTCAACCCTTATTTCAGAAGTTGAAAAACTAAATGTGCTAACTAATAGCAATTTAGAGACAGTCACTAATAACGGAGTATTATCAGCCAACGAACTTACAGCCTTTTCTGTGATGGCTCTTGCACTTCTTCCAAACTCAGTACAGGCAGGTCCCAGCAGCCGAAAGTTATCTCTGTGAATCGCAGATACGTGTAACCCTCCAGCTCCCACTCCACTCTGCTCCCTCACAGGGTCACCGTCTCCGTGAATCCCAGGTATGTGCAGGCCTCGATCCTCAGTGATTAGATTAGATTACAGTGTGGAAACAGGCCCTTCGGCCCAACAAGTCCACACCGACCCGCCGTAAGTGAAACCCACCCATACCCCTACATTTACCCCTTACCGAACACTACGGGCAATTTAGCTTCGCCAATTCACCTAACCTGCACATCTTTGGACTGTGGGAGGAAACCGGAGCACCCGGAGGAAACCCACGCAGACACGGGGAGAACGTGCAAACTCCATACAGTCAGTCGCCTGAGGCGGGAATTGAACCCGGGTCTCTGGCGCTGTGAGGCAGCAGTGCTAACCACTGTGCCACCGTGCCGCCCACAGTGCTGATTTATATCCTCCCACTTTGGTGCTTCTGTAACCTTATGTTCCTGCTTCAAGTTGTTCTATCACATGGTCACTCCCGCTGTGACTCGGTGCTGATTCAGAGCCTCCTGCTCTGCTGTTTCTCCAACGCCAAGTCCTGCTAGTGCTGAATTATATTCTCCCGCTTTGTGCTGCTCACTGTCAGGTTCTCTCGCTTTTTGACTCCCAGTTAATAGTAGGCCTCAAGCCTCAGCTGAGATGTGTAACATCCCAATCCACACTTCTCCCTCATAGGATCGCTGCTGTGCGTGGAAGACAGTGGAAAAGAGGATGATGAGAGTATGCAGAGGTTGTTACAGTGATTGAGCGATCTGTTGGGGCTGGAACAGGTTATCTGCAGGGGTAGGCAGACCTGAAGTGTCTAAAGTAGGTTATTGGAAGATACAGGGAGAGTTGCAGGCACTGAAGGTGGCAAAGAAAATAGATACATGGTGGCTTGTTGGTGATGGAGCCTTGTAAAGTCTGAAGGGCTTTTTGTGAGCTGCTTCCTGAGATGTGAAGACTTCAACAAATGCAAATTAACAGCCAGTAAGTGTTGTAAGGTACCTGAAGACTGTTGGATGTTACAGAGTTAGAAGACTCGCAGTAACTGGGGGGTTACAGATGTTTGAAGCATTCGTGTTGTTCAAGGACCCTCAGGGCGTAAGGAGGTACAGAGAATGGGAGCCTTGAACTTAATGGGATTGCAGGGGCTGGAAGATCTAAGATGGATAAGGAGGATGAAAAGTACCAGTGCAATAACAACCAGCCGCTGTAATTCACAGAGATTTAAGGAAGGCGACCTGTGTTGTCATTGAATACAGTTATATGGAGAGTTACAGGTACTGAGGGGTTAGAAATTTAGAATGGAAGACGTTATAGGTGATCAGAAGTATAAACAAGAATAAAGAAATTTGAGAGATCACTAGCACAGACGGGAATGGAGATGGTGAGACATTCTGATGAACAATAAGTGTTGTTGGCAGAGAAGGATGCCACATATACAGGAAGAGCTGCATTGTCTGTATGTATTTACAGACATGAATGTTGTCTGCTGGAATGAACACAGATAACAACAGTTCCAACAGCTGGTGCAGTGGTTCAGGAAGGCAGCTCACAACCACCTTCTCAGGGACAACTTCAATCAACAATACATACAGCAATGCTCATGACCACGAATGAATAAATAAATAAAAAATCTACAAGCAGCACTGAGGTCACTCAGGAAGGCCCTTTGAGCACCACTTCACAAACCCGGAGCAACTATCCCCTGGAAGAACAGGAATTCCAGCTGCACGGGAACACCAGCATTTCCAAGGTGCCCTCAAAACCACGCTCCATCCTGCCAGCACTGTGTCTGTCCCTACACGCAAAGGACCGCAATGGGTGAGGAAGGCAGCTCACCACCACCTTCTCCAGGTAATTACAGATGGGAAGGTAATGATAGCCAAGCAAGTGATGGCCACATCCCATCAATGTATTTGTACGAGGGAAACTCATGGACTGTTCATGTCTCCTTTGCTTCATCCACACAACCCACATTCCCATCTCGTTCTGTATCAGCAACAAACATGGAATCAGTAGATTTTGTCCATCCATCAAATGTATCAAATCCCTTTGTGAATAGTTGGGGATAAAGCACTAATCCATTTATTCCCACTTAGTTTTCTGTTAAAGAATTCCCAATCCATGCCAGTACATTCCCTCCAATCCCAGATTTGCCAATATTGCTTATCCACCTCTTCAATGGGACCTTGTTGAAAGGTTTCTGAAAATCCCGACAAACCATTCCTCCCTTTTATGTATTCTGCTGGTGACAGGAAAACAAATTCAGCAGTGTTTGTGAAATGAAATTTCAGTTTCAGAACAACATGTTTGATATGAATAGAGGATTGGCTGATAATTAGAAAAGAGTAGGTATAAAGGGGTCGTTTTCACGATGGGATCTGGTGACGAAGGAAACTCCGCAGGGGTCAGTGTTGGGGCCACGCTGTACATGTTATGCCTTAACAGTCTGGAAAAAGGATGTGAGTGAGTACAAGAAATAGTTTTACAAGAATGAAATGTTTGCCATATGAGGAGCAGGTGAAGTCTCTGGGTGTGTACTTGATGAATTTTCAGAGGCGGCGGTGGCAGGATCTCATTCATACTTACAGAATCTTGAAGTGCCTGGATGGATTGGACGTGGTGGGGGAGAATGTTTCCTCTAGTCGGAGAGACTAGGAGCCAAGGGCACAGCTTCATAATGAAGGAACGACCATTTAGAATGGGGATCTGGAAGACGTTATTCAGCCAGAGGGTATTGAAGCTGTAGAATGGTTCCTGCTGTAGGGATGGTTATAGAAGAGGGTGACATTTACTCAGATAGGGCTACAAGCGCTGGAGAAGGTTATGGAGATGATTAGATGGATGGAGATACTAGAGGAACTTACATTGACAGGGTGGGTGATAGTGACGGGAGAATGTTACACAGATAGTGACTCTTGTAGGAACTGGATTGGGAGAGTCACAGGCATTGGACTGGGTTCTACAGGTTGGGAGTATTGCCGTGACCTGAGAGGATTACACACAGAGGGAGGATTGTGGGGTCTCCACATGTTGAGAGGATTTCCAGAAGAGGTTACACCAATAAGGAGAGATGTTGGAGCATTCGTAGTTTACAGAGATTGGGAGGTTTGGAGCTGTTTAATTGTTAGAGGGTATTTTTAGGGTCAGCAATATGGAACACATAGGGAGAGTTTAGATTTTATTACATTCCCTACAGCATGCAAACGGAACTTCTGCCCAACAAGTCCACACCAACTCTCCAAAGGTTAATCCACTCTGGCCCATTTCCCTCTGACTAATGCACCTAACGCTATGGGAAGTTTCGAATGGCCAATTCACCTAACCTGCACATCTTTGGACTGTGGGAGGAAAACGGGGCACCTTGGAGAAACCCATGCAGACACAGAGAGAATGTGGAAACTCCATGCAGACAGTCCCCCAAGACTGGAATCGATTCTGGATATCTGGTGCTGTGAGGCAGCAGTGCTCACCACTGAACTGCCATGCCACCTAACCTGCAGAGCTACACAAATAGAGGGTGTTTGAGGTGCAGGGAGGAGCGCACAGAGATGGGGAGTGTTGTTTCCGCTGGAAAAGAGTCTGGAGGTATTTACACAGATAGGAAGTTCGGTGGGCATGGGAGATGGTTAAAGAGGTCGTGTAGTGTTGCAGGCCAGGAGACAAGAATGGGATCGGTCCTGCAGAAGGGTAAAATGATATCATGTTCTCTTGGGGCTTGAGGAAGATACATAGGGGGGTATTTTGGTGCGAGCTGGAGGATTTTACAGAGACAGGATGGACTGCAGTTATTGTGGAAAACTACAGAAATAGAGATTATTGTACTGACTGCAGGATGGGATTATTGAGATGGGCATGTTGTCAAGACTGGAGCAATTTACAAATAGGGAGAATCGTCAGAATTGGAGGAGGTTTCAAATATACAGCAGGGTAATAGGAGGGGTGGAGGTTACAGAAATAGGAAATTTTCTGGCAATTACATCCTTTCAAGACACTGGTGTAGATGAGATTGACCAAAAGATGTGTTTCCTTGCTGTATGACTATCACATGAAAAGTGACCGTGTGAGAGGGAGAACAGGGAACAGAAAAATCCCAGGTTTCAACACCAACTTCTTAAGGGAGGCCTCCTTTCCCAGACGTTGTCCTGATGCTCACTAAGACACCACAGGCCTGGATGGATAACTGTGAACTTCCTATATTGTCATAGGAAGGCTCAGAACTGCAGTAATGCAGGTTAGCAAGAGAGTGGAGATTGAGCCTGGGACCTTCATGATCTGATTCACCCTTCAGCCCTTTCTCTGTGTCAGGTCTTCTGGACCAAACGTCGATCCCTTAAATTCGCTCTGATCTTTTCACTGTGAGAGATCTTACCTGGCTGCAGGATTTATTGAAGATTCCAGATCTCCCTGCCCTCCGGCTGACCAACTGTGTTCAATGAGATGATGGATGAAGCACCCAGCAGTTGGCAATTTTATTGAGTCAGGACTGTCCTGAATATATGCAGGAGACAGAGAAATAGACAGAATGGGAAATTAGACTGATCCAGTGAGGGTTACACATAGAGAATGTCACTGAGTCCCACAGAGATCTGGAAAATCCCAGTCTCCATCCCTGGTCTGTGCTGCTGCGTCTCCCTAGAGTGCAGAATTCTGTTGGCTCAGGATCTGGAGTAACTACAAAAGCTGCACTCACTGGCAGTAATTAGACCATCACAGTGACAGATATCACATGGAGAGATACTGAATTAGAGCACCAGATTGCTGGAAGGTGTCAGGATCAAACCACAGTTAAGAAGAAGGGGTGTGATTCACGGTGCACTGAGATCAGTGCTCAGGGATGAAGGAGCTATCAGTGGGCCAGGCGATGGCCTAACATTACTCTCACAAGCCTGTTCATCCAGAAGTTAATGCCAGTGGAAGGGAAAAGCGTCTGAATGCTCAATATTCGTTCAGGAAGGAAATTAGTGGTAGGCAGGTGGTCTGACCTACATATGACTCCTGACCCAGAAGAATGGAGTTGACTTTAAACTGCCCTTTGTATTAGTCTAGCAAGGCACTCAGCTCAACGGCAGCTCGGGGATGGGCATGAAATGCTGGCCAGCCAGAGACAGCAAAATCATACGAGTGAAGTAAAAACAACATCGTTGGGACCAGTGTGCTTGCCAATCATGTCGGTAGGTTTATGGACAGGGCTTTAATTGACAGAGAAGATGCAGGGACAGGGTTCAGGTGAAAGGAGCTTTCCAAATCCAAAGAGAAAAGGTGACACATCGGAACAGCATGGGGATGTGACTGAAGACAAGCAGAAAGGAACAGAATGGGACAGAGTTTAACTAAAACTGTACGTCAGTGAATTGGTTTGAACCAGGACATTGTGGGAAAGAATAAATTATATATATTTTTTGGAATTGCCAAAGTATCTGCAATAAGGTAATAGACTTGTGGCACAGAGATAAATGGGATTTAGTCAGCATAGAGATGACATTACAGTGTGGAAACAGGCCCTTAGGCCCAACAAGTCCACACCGACCCGCCACCCACCCATACATTTACCCCTTACCTATTGGCAATTTAGATGTGACCTGCACATCTTTGGACTGTGGGAGGAAACCGGAGCACCCGGAGGAAACCCACGCAGACACGGGGAGAACGTGCAAACTCCACACAGTCAGTCGCCAGAGGCGGGAAATGAACGAGGGTCTCTGGCGCTGTGAGGCAGCAGTGCTAACCACTGTGCCACCGTGCCGCCCACAAGATGTGGTTACAGGGTGAACAAAAGGTGGAACGAAATATAAAATGGTACACAACCTTTTGGGATCTCAGGCAGAATGGAAGTACAGGATGGGTAACCCTGACAGTAATCAATAACAAGGGCATTACAGAGAAAGCATTTGGCCTCAGATTATATTGCTGAATCAGCCTGAATGTGAATTCTGGGTCCCATGTGTCACAAACACAAGCAGAAGAACTTTTGTTTTCGGCTGCCTCGCAGCATTTCATTGTTCCTCCCTGCATTAAACAGGAATTCATTGGAATTTGTAACAAAGGCATTATGATAGTTTTAGAAGACTTCAATCTTTGCATGATCTGGGACAGTCACACTGACAAGATTGATATTATCAGAGCTCCTCTTTGAATGTTTTTTGTCAGTGTTTCTTTGAATAACATATTGTGCAGATGGCTAGGGATATCATGATCTCAGATTGACCGTTGAGTGATGAAGCTGAGTGAAGGTGTGATGTAACACAGAGATCCTCCAGGAAATTGCAATATATTGGAATTCAAAGAGATTATTAAGTTTTCAAATGACCATAAATCACACCCGAGCGTCAGAAACAAAGCAATTACATGAGTTTGAGAGGAGAACTGACCAAGGTAAAAAGAGGAAACAGACTGAAATGTCAGGCTGTAAATGAACAGTGGAAAAAAAATAGAGTTATAGAGTGATAGTGATGTACTGCAGAGAAACAGACCATTCGGTCAAATTCGTCCACCCCAATCAGATATCATAGCTATTCTAGTTCCATTTACCGGCACTTATCCCACTAAATCCTTGCTATTCATATACCCATCCAGCTGTCTTTTAAATGCTGTAAGTTTACTTGCCTCCACCACTTCCTTTGGCAGTTGATTCCGTACAAACAGCACCGTCTGCATGAAAAAGGTTGCCCCTTAGGTCCCTTTCAAATCTTTCACCTCTCCGCCCTGAACTTATGCCCTCTCGTTCTGGACTCCCCCATCACAGGGAAGCGACATGGTCTGTTTATGCTATCCATGCCCCTCCTGACTTTATAAATCTCTATAAGGCCTCCCCTCAACCTCTGACACTCCAGGGAAAACAGCCCCAGTCGATTCAGCCTCTCCTCAAATGCTCCAACCCGGGCAACATCCTTGTAAATCTTTTCTGAACCCTTTGAAGTTTCACAACATCCTTCCGATCGGAATGAGACCAGAGTTGCACGCAATATTCCAACAGTGGCCAAACAAGTGTCCTGTACAGCCGCAAGATGACCTCCCAACTCTTATATTCGATACTCTGACCAATAAAGGAAAGCATACCAAACGCCTTCTTCACTATCTTATCTACCTGCGACTCCACTCCACTATCAAGGAACTATGAACCTGCACTCCAAGGTCTCTTTGTTCAACAACACTCCCTAAGACCTTACCATTAAGTGCATAAGTGCTGTGAGGATTTGCTTTTCCAAAATGAAGCACCTCACATTTATCTAAATTAATCTCCATCTGCCATTCCTCACTCCATTGACCCATCTGACAAACAGGAGACATTGTGGTCTGCAGCTGCTGGCGATCAGAGCGAAGAGTGTAGTGCTGGAAATGCACAGCAGGTCAGGCAGCATCCGAGGAGCAGGAAAGTCGACTTTTCGGGCAGGCGCCCTGAATCAGGAATGAGGCTGGGAGGCTCGGGGGTGGAGAGATAAATGGGAAAGGGGTGGGGTTTGGGTGAAGGTTGGGGTGAGAGTGCTAAAGATGTTTGGAGATGGGGTAAGAGTTCTAGGTCAAAGAGGAGGATGGAGCAGATTGGTGGGAAGGAAGATTGACAGGTGGGACAGGTCATGAGGGTGGTGCTGAGTTGGAAGGTTGGTACTGCGGTAAGTGGGGAAGGCGAAATGAGGAAACTGGTGAAGTCCACACTGATGCCATGGGGTTGAAGGGTCCCAAGGCAAAAGAAAAGGCGTTCTTCCTCCAGGCATCGGGTGGTGAGGGAGTGGCGGTTGGAGGACACCCAGGACCTGCATGTTCTCGGCAGAGTGGGTGGGGGAGTTGAAATATTTGGCAATCGGTCGTTGGGTTGATTTTCAGGTATCCTGGAGACTTTTTGTGAAGTGCGCTGTGAGAAGGCACACATTCTCCTCATCTCCTGTACATTGAGGACATGGGACACCTTCTCACAGAGCAAGTTAGAGAACACCTCCGGACACCGGCACCGATCAACCCCATCGCCCTGTTGGGCAAGATTCAAACCTGTGTGGGAAAGCCCCAATGGATTTCTAACCTATCGCCTAAACCACACGACTACAACTAGATGCTAACAGAGGTTACAGAGCTAAGGAGGATTGTCGGGACTGGAAGAGGTTTCACAGTTTAATAATGTAGTGGGGACTGGAGGAAAATACCAAAATTGGGAGTGTTTACGTTTGAAGGATTCTGCAGAAAGATATTACAGGGTTAATGCAGGATTCTTGACAGTGAGGAGTAGCAGAAAAACCTTGGATCAATGTCCAGAGATCCTTCACAGTTGCGAACCAAGTCGTTCGGGTTGTTAAGACAGCCGATGTTGTGCCGGCTTTCGTTTGCAGGGGCCTTGAGTTTAAGAGCTGTGAGGTTATGTTGCAGCTCGATACATCCTGTGGTTAGACCACAATTAGAATATTGTGTTCAGTTCTCGTTGCCTCATTAGAGTAAAAATGTGGAAGTTTTGGAGAGGTTGCAGAGGAGATTTATCAGGATATTGCCTGGTCTGGAGGGACGGTCTAACGAAGGAAGGTTGAGGGAGCCAGGGCTTTTCATTTTGAAATGAAAAAGGATGAGAAGTGGCTTGATAGAGGTTCGAGATTATGAGAGGCAGACATAGGTTGGGTGGCCTGAGATTTTTCCAAGTGCGAAATTGGCTATAACCAGGAGGAAAAATGGTAAGGTAATTGGAGGAAGGTTGAGGGGAGATGTCAGAGGTAGCTTCTTTGAAGAGAGTGTGGTGGGTGAGTGGACTGTATTGCCAGTGTGGGTGGTAGAGTCATATACATTAGGGACATTTAAGTAATTTTTAGATAGGCACATAAATGATAGCAAAATGAATTTCTCAAAATGGAGACCTGTGATCAGTGGTGTTCCACAGGGATCCGTATTGGGACCACTGTTGCTTGTGATACATATCAATGATTTGGTGGAAGGTATTGGTTCCTAGATTAGCAGTTTGCAGATGACACTAAGATTAGTGGAGTAGCAGATAGAGAAGGGGACTGTCAGAGAATACAGCAAAATATAGATAGATTGGAGAGGCAGGCTGGGAAATGGCAGATGGAGTTCAATCCGGACAAATGCGAGATAATGCATTTCGGATGATTTAATTGGAAAGTGAACTATACAGTAAATGTAAAATTCCTGGGGAAAATTGATGTACAGAGAGATTTGGGTATTCAGGCCCATTGTTCCTTAAATGTGGCAACGCAGGACAGTAAATTGGTCACGGCGGCATATGGCATGCTTTCCTTTATTTGAAGGGGTATCGCATACAAAAGTTGGCAGGTCATGTTACAGTTGTATAGGCCTTTGATCCGGTCACCTTTACAATATTACATACAATTCTGGTCGCAACATTACCAAAAGGATGTGATTGCTTTGGAGAGGGTGCAGAGGATGTTCACCAGGAAGTTGACTGGTACAAAGGGCGCTAGCAACGAGGAGAGATTGAATATATTCGGATTATTTTCGTTAGAAAGATGAAGGTTGACTGGGGACCTGATTGAGGTCTGCAAAATCATGGGATGTAAAGACAGGATGGATAGCAAGAAACTTTTGTCCCCAGAGTGAAGAACTCAATTACTAGGGGTCACGAGTTCAAAGTGAGAGGGTGAAGGTTTAGGACAGATACGCTGGAACGATCTTTATGCAGAGGGTGATGGGGAACTGGGACGCGTGGCCAGCAGAGATGGTACAGGCGGGAACGATAACGTCACTTAAGATGGATCCAGACAGATGCATGAATGGGCAGGGAGCAAAGGGGTACAGATCCTCACAAAATAGGCGACAGGTTTCGACGGAGGATCTGGCGGAGGCTTAGAGGACTGAAGAGCCTGTTCCTGTGCTGTGATTTTCTTTGTTTCTTGAATGGTTTGCAGGTTAGATTGATCTTAGAGACATGTAAAAGATGGATACAATATTGAGGGCTGAAGGGCCTGTACTATGCTGTACTGTTCTGTGTTCTAAATAGGGAGGGTTACAATGACAGGAAGAGGTTT
>NW_025215189.1:21776-24390 GCF_004010195.1 Chiloscyllium plagiosum | reverse complement strand
CTGTAGGGCCTGCAGGAGTTCGTGGAGATGGGGAGGTTGGGAGGGATGGGCAGTTTACAGGGAGAAGGAAGTTGGTAGGATGGAGGGTTTACACAGGCAGGGAGGGTTTTCGGTGAATGGAGCGGATGACAGAAATAAAGTAGGTTGTACAGACTGGAGGACCAAACAGAGATATGGGGGGTAGTCGTGATTATAGGAAGGTTTCCTTCTGCAGATTATTTAGATATGAAGGGTGTGGAGACTGACAGATACTCCAGAAGGGCAGTAACTTTGGTTGGAGACAGTTTCACAGATAAGGGAGCATTAGTAACTTCCTCCAGTTTGGTCAAAGTGGGAAGCGTCGTATGGGAGGATGACATTTACTCAGATAGGGGTGTAAGAGCTGGAGAAGGTTATGGAGAGGAGTAACTGGATGGAGATACAGAAGGAGCTCACATTGATAGGGTGTGTGTTAGCGATGGGATGATGTTACACAGATAGTGAGTCTTTTCAGAACTGTATCGAGAGAATCGTAGGCTTTCAGTGGATTCTACAGATCGGGAGTGCTGAAGAGACCTGTGAGGATTGTAAAGTCTCCATTGAGTAATCGTGTCTTTAGGACTGGAAAAGATTACGTAGACACAGAGACATTGAAGACAATATGTGCCTTCTTCTTTTTATTGAACAGAGCCTCAATATCCCCCATCAGACAGTGATCCCAAACCTGCTAGCTTTTCCCTTCACTCAATCAGAGACATAATGGATTCTTGAGATCACACTTTTCAAAGCCTCCCATTTGCCAGTCATTCCTTTTCCTTCACACAGACTCACCCAGTTGATGGGAGCATGATGTGGTGGAGCCGGTGTTGGACTGGGATGAACAAACTTAAAAATCTCACAAAACCAGCTTACAGTCCAAAACGTTTATTTGGAAGCACTAGATGTCAGAGCACTGCTTCATCAGGTGGAGCACAATCATAAGGCACAGAATTTATAACAAGAGTATAGCAGTGTCATGGAATGTAATATCAAACACGTTTAGTTTACGTTTTAATCTTTAAGAATGATTACCTGCACTTCAAAAGCTGGTGCTTCTAAATAAACCTGTTGGACTATATAACTGGTGTTGTGTGATTTTTAATTCACCCAATCAACCTCTGCTCGATCCTGCCAAATGGCCCCAGAAGTGGCCCTACTCCAGTTTAAGACCTTAAAACATGGACTTGCCAGATCTTTTTCAATAACTAAGTTAAACTAAGACAGCTGTGGTCACTTGACATAAAGTGCTCTCCGACTGCCACTTCAGTCACTTGCCCAACCCCGTTTTCTGAGGGGAGATCACGTTTGAAGCCGCCTGAGTAGAGCGCAACCCTCTACATATTGTTGTCGGAAACTTTCTTGGACACATTTCACAAATTACACCTCATACGGGCCTTTTACACTCTGGGTAGTCCAGTCAATATAGGGGAAGTTGAAAACTCGAACCAATACTGCCCTATTATTTCTTTTGGTACCTGCAATCTCTCTTCGCATCTGCTCCTCTAGTACCCGCTGGCTATTTGGGGGTCCAGAACAATATCCCAGCAGACTGACCATCCTTTTGTTGTTTGTAATTTCTAAACATATGGCCTCATTTGATTACCCAGAAAGAGTATCCTCTCTAAGCACTGTTGTCGTGTCCTCCCATATCAAAGGGACAAATCCCCCTTCTCACTTACTTGTCCTTCTGTCCCGCCTGTAGCTTCTGTATCCTGGAACACTGAGCTGCCAGTCCTGCCCTTGTCTCAGCCATGTTTCTGTTATGGCTATAATATCCCAGTCCTCCAGAGCCAATCCATGTTCTGAGAACATCTGCCTTACCAGTCAGGCCTTGTGCATTGAAATAAATGCACGTTAAATCAAAAGTATTTTCCCTCTCATGACTGTGCACCTCGATATCCTGGATAGAAAACTTGCTCTCGAAGGCTGATGCATTTTTCAGTTGACTGGTCAATGGGCCTTCTCTTACTCAGAGTCCAAAACCCTTCCAAACTAGTTTAAACCCTCCGGGATAAGACAAGCAAATCTCCCCCCAGGGATACTGATGCCCCTATGGTTCAAGTCAAACCCACCCCCCTTGTTCTGGTAAAGGAGGAGATTTCTGGAACCCTCGTGGATATATTTAATAATTTGCTGGCTACGGGTGAAGTGTCGAATGACTGGAGGATAACTAACGTGGTTCCTTTATTCAGGAAGGGAAGCAGGGATAGGCCAGATAATTACAGAGCAGATAGTCTGACAGCAGGGAGAGGGAAATTATTGGACACAGTTCTGAGGGACAGAATTAATCAACATTTGGAAAGGCAGAGATCGATTATGGATACTCATCACGAATTTGGTGGAATAAGATCCTCTCCCAAATTCAGCTGAGATTTTTGTTTGAAATTCCGATTGAGGATTTTGATGAGGGCAGTGCAGAAGATGTGGGTTACATGGAGTTCATTAAGACATTTGACAAGGTCCCTCATGGAACGCTGGTCCAACAGACCAATGGGATCCAAGGCAATTTGGTAACCTGGATGCACAACGGTGGAGAGTAAGTTTTGTGTTTGAAATTCTTTCACCAGCGGGTGTACCACAGGGATCTGTGCAGCAA
>NW_025215189.1:10421-19005 GCF_004010195.1 Chiloscyllium plagiosum | reverse complement strand
CGAGTCCCCGATTACTACTGCTCTGCTCTTCTTCACCCTTCCCTTCTGAGTAACGGGGACAGGCTCCGTGCCAGAGACCTGAGCCCCGTTACTTACCCCTGGTAAGTCATCCCCCCCACAAGTATCCAAAACGGTATACTTGTTCTTGGGGGGGATGGCCGCAGGGGGTCCCTGCACTGGCTGCTTCCTCCCAGTCCCCCTCACTGTCACCCATCTATCTGCCATCTTTGGAGTTACTACTTCCCTATAACTCTGATCTATGACCCCCTCTGCCTCCCGAATGATCCGAAGTTCATCCAACTCCAGCTCCAGTTCCCTAACACGGTCTTGGAGGAGCTGGAGATGGGTGCACTTCCTGCAAGTGTAATCGGCAGGGACGTCGATGGCATCCCTCACCTCATACATGTTGCAGGAGGAACATTGCACTGCCTTCACTGCCATCCCTCTAAAGCTAACTGTTTAAACAAAAACTGTGTCTAAATAGTACAAGCAAAATTCAGCACTTACCTGCTTGCCACAACAGATGTTATTATTAGGTTAGAGGAGGAGGGCGGGTGGGAGGCACTACCCGTGTAGTGCCTCGGGTTCCTCTCCTTCACGCTTTTAAAGAGGGAAAATACTAACCCAGCTAAGCTTACACTAACTGCTTCCGGGTCTCGGCTGCCCCTCTGCTTGCCGTCACTTCCTCTGCTGCTCCCGCTCTTTCTGTGAAGGAGAGAGAAAACAAAACACCGATGCCCGCTACAGGTAAGTAATTTTGAAAAAAACTCTTACCTTAGCTGTAGTCTCCCGGGTTCACCTCAACTCGGCCGCTGCTCCCACTCAAATGACCGTTGGTGGTGAAACAGTGAGTATTTATACTCACAGTTCTCCTTCCCGGCTGCCCCTCTGCTTGCCGTCACTTCCTCTGCTGCTCCCGCTCTTTCTGTGAAGGAGAGAGAAAACAAAACACCGATGCCCGCTACAGGTAAGTAATTTTGAAAAAAACTCTTACCTTAGCTGTAGTCTCCCGGGTTCACCTCAACTCGGCCGCTGCTCCCACTCAAATGACCGTTGGTGGTGAAACAGTGAGTATTTATACTCACAGTTCTCCTTCCCGGCTGCCCCTCTGCTTGCCGTCACTTCCTCTGCTGCTCCCGCTCTTTCTGTGAAGGAGAGAGAAAACAAAACACCGATGCCCGCTACAGGTAAGTAATTTTGAAAAAAAACTCTTACCTTAGCTGTAGTCTCCCGGGTTCACCTCAACTCGGCCGCTGCTCCCACCTGGATAGGCCAGGTAATTACAAAGCAGATAGTCTGACAGCAGGGAGAGGGAAATTATTGGGCACAATTCTGAGGGACAGAATTAATCAACATTTGGAAAGGCATAGATCGATTATGGATGCTCATCACGGATTTGGTGGAATAAGATCCTCTCCCAAATTCAGCTGAGATTTTTGTTTGAAATTCTGATTGAGGATTTTGATGAGGGTAGTGCAGAAGATGTGGGTTACATGGAGTTCATTAAGGCATTTGACAAGGTCCCTCATAGAACGCTGGCCCAACAGACCAATGGGATCCAAGGCAATTTTGCAACCTGGATGCAAAACGGTGTAGAGTATGTTTTGTGTTTGAAATTCTTTCACTAGCGGGTGTACCACAGGGATCTGTGCAGCAACCATTGCTGGTTATTATAGAACATAGAACATAGAAATGTACAGCACAGAACAGGCCCTAAGGCCCACGAAGTTGTGCCGAGTCTTAATCCGAATGTAAAATATAGTAATTAACCTATGCACCCCTCGAATCTTTCCTATCCATGTGCATGTCCAGCAGTCGCGAAAATGTCCCCAATGACTCTCCTTCCACCACCTCAGCTGGCAACACATTCCATACATTTACACCTCTCTGCATAAAGAACCTACCTCTGATGTTTTCATTATACATTCTTCCTAATATCTTCAAACTATGACTTCTCGTACCAGTCAATCCTGCCCTGGGGAAAAGTCTCTGGCGATTGACTCTAATACTCTAATTATTTTGAACAGTATTATGTACATTAATAACTCGATGTGAAAGCACAAGGTATCATTTGTAAGTTTGCAGGCGACATAAAAGGTGAGGCTGTTGTCCACAGTGAGGGGGATGGTCTCAGGCTACAATCTGAAGGTTGAGGACAGAACAGGTGGTAAGAGAGGAGGGGTATTGGAGTTTCTGATCAGTGAAAACATTACAGCATTAATTAGACAGGATATTCCTGGGGATCGCCCAGTGAAGATATAATGGTGCAACTGAGAAATGAGAATGGGTTATCAGTTTGATATGACTGTACTACAGGCCCCCAACAGTCAGCGAGAATTTGAGCAGCAAATATGACGGGAGATCTCAGATATCTGTAAGAATGATAGGGCTGTAATGGTCAGGAATTTTAACTTTCCAAACCTAGACTCGGACTGCTAGAGTGTTCAGAGCTTGGATGCGAGGAATGTGTTTGGCATGTACAAGAAAGCTGTCCCAGTCAAAATGTAAATGGTCGGCCTGCAGGAAGAGGTAAAACCTGACCTCACCTTGGGAAACAAAGTAGTGAAAGGGACCGAATTGTTAGTGGGGCAACACTTTGGCAAAGTGATCACAATTGTATTAGTTGGAAAATAGCGATGGAAAAGGACAAACCTGGTCCACAAGTTAAAGATCAAAACTGGCCTTTCCTCAATCCAGATGTGATTAGTCAAGAGCTTTTAACAATTGATTTTGGAGGCTATGTGCAGGTAAAGGGACGTCAGACAGGTGGGAAGCTTTCAAAAGTGAGTTAAAATGAGAGTTCAGAGCCATCATATTCCTGTTAGTGTGAATGACAATGCTGACACAAGGAGGAAACTCTGGATGACTGGGGGTATTGAGGTTCTGGTCAGCAAAAAGGGGACACATGTCACATATAGCCAGCTGGCTTAAGGGAATCCATCGAAGAACATTGTGGGTGGAGTAATTCACTTAAGAGCGAAATCAGGAAGGCACAAAGGGGACCACAAAAAGCGTTGGCAGAAAGGGGACCACAAAAAGGCTGAGTAAAATCCAAAGAGATTCTAAAAGTATATTAACAATAGAAGATTAACTAGGGGCAGAGTATGGCTCCTTGAAGATGAATGAGGCAATCCAAGTGTGGAATCGGAGATGGGTGAGATCCCATCCAAAAATATCTTGTTTGAACTTACTGTGGCGAAAGACAGGGGATGTCAGAGAAATAAAAAGTGATGTCTTCACAAGACCCCACATAACAGGAGGTACTGGAGATTTTTCAATGCATATAAGGGAGACAATTCCATGGGAACTAATCAAGCACATCCCAGGATATTGTGCGAAGCTCAGGTAGAAATTGTGGGTCCCATAAAGGGATTTTTCTATCACTGACAGCCACGGGTGATGGGTAGGGAGCCTGGAGGGTGGCAAATGTTGTGCCAGTGTTTAGGAAAGGCTGCGATGGAAAGTCAGGGAGATAAACACCAATTAGCTTGATGTCAGTGGTGCGTACATTGTTGGAAGCGATTCTGCGGGACAGGAGTTACATACATTTGCAATGGCAAGGATTGATTACGGATAGTCAGCAAAGCTTTGGAGTACTGCATAGAATTCTGATCATCCTGATTGAAGGAGCATTTCCTGAAACTGTAAATGGAGCAAATATTGAAGAAGATGTTACTGATACTGGAGGGTTCGACAGAATCTGAGAGGCTGAATATGCTGGAAAGCAACATGGCGAGATGTGATAGATTTGGCAGATAAGGCTAAGGATAATGCAAATTATTTTCTACAGCATACAACTACACAAAAACAACTGGACAGACACTAGAGCTCCTCAAAGATCAGTGAGGCCATCCAAGTGTAGACACACAGGAGATGGGCGAGGGCCTAAATGAGCATTTCATGTCAGAACGTACTGCGGACAAAGATAGGAAACAAAGGGAAGAAACAGTGATGGCTTGTAAAGAGTCCCCATTACAGAATAGGTGGTGCTGGCGGTCTTAGAACACAAATGTAGAAAAAGTCCTAGGTCCTGAACAAATGTATCCCAGAACATTGTGGCAAAGTAGTGGGAGGGACACGAACAGAAATATTTATATCATTGTCTTTCGCATTTCCATTGGGTGTAGATGGCTGTGGGGTGACCTTATAATGGTTTAGAAAACCATGAGGGGTACAGGTAAATTGATTAGTCAACGTCTTTAACCCAGCGTAGTGGGCTCCATAACTAGATGGGATTGAACTGCAGAAGGAAAAGGTGTTAGCAATTCTGGAAAGTGTAAAAAGAAAGTCCCCTGGGCCAGATGGGATTTATCCTTGGCTTCTCTGGGAAGCCAGGAAGGAGATTGCCGAGACTTTGGCTTTGATCTTTATGTCGTCATTGTCTACGGGAATAGTGCCAGAAGGCTGGAGGATAACAAATGTTGTCCCCTTGTCCATGAAAGGGAATAGAGTCAACCCTGGTAATTATAGACCTGTGAGCCTTACTTTGATTCTGGGTTAAGTGTTGGGAAGGTGTGTAAAAGCTAGCATTTATAACCATCTGGAGATGAATAAGTTGATGAGGGATAGTCAGCATGCTTTTGTGAATGGTCGGTCATGCCTCACAAACCTTATTGACGCCTTTGAGGTGCCCAAACCGGAGGATGTTGGTAAAGCAGATCTTGGTAGTGCAGATGAGCAGAGAGATCACTGTGTCCATGTACATAGATCCTTGAAAGTTGCCACCCAGGTTGATAGGATTGCTAAGAAGGCATTCAGCACGTGAGCTTTTATTGGTACAGGGATGGAGTTTCAGAACCATGAGATAATGCTGCAATTGTACAGAACTCTGGTGCAGTCACATCTGGAGAGTTGCCTTTGGTTCAGATGAAAGATGTGAAAGATTTGGAAAGGGTTCCAAGGAGATTTAGTAGGATGTTACCTGGTACGGAGGGAAGGAGTTCATAACCTCCAGTTATGAGGAAGGCTGAGGGACTTAATCAGTTTTTGTTCGAGAGAAGACATTTGAGGCCAATTGCTTGACACATACAAGATCATCAGAGGGTGAGATGGGTTGGACAGTGAGAGCCTTGTCCCTCGGATGGCGATGCCTAGTACGAGGGGAGATAGCTTTAAATTGAGGTAGATATTAATATTATTATTACTTAATAGTTATGGGACAGATGCCAGTGGTACTCAGAATAGTCACGGAATGGAATGCATTGTCTGCAACAGTAGTAGACTCGCCAACTGTAAGGGCATTTAAAAGGTCGTTGGATAGGCATGTGGTTGAGAATGGATTAGGGAAGGTTAGATGGACTTCAGATTGATTCCACAGGTTGGCGCAACATTGAGGGCCGAAGCGCCTGTACCACGCTGCCATGTTCTATATTCTGTGTTCTAGAGGGCATAATTATGAGATGGGAGAGAAAAATCTTAAAAGGGTTTGGAGGAGAAAATTTTCCAAACAGTGGATGGTGCAGGTATAGAATGAGCTTCCGGGGACGTGGTAGAGAAAAGTACAATAAGAACTTGGGAAAGACATTTGGGCAGGTACATGGAGAGGAGAAAGTTTGAAGGGATATGGATCCACTGCAGGGAAATGCGACTCTTTCAGGGACTCTGGACAGCGTGGACTAGTTGGATCAAAGAACCGTTTCTGTGCTTAGCATGGCTCTACCTCCAGTTATTGGAGGAGGAGACCACCGACATAAGGCATGTTGTAGACACTGAAGAAAGTTACAGATATAGGGATTTTCGTTTGGAATGCAGTAGGTTTCAAATATGTGGAGGGGCTATTGGGAAAGGAGGAGGTTACAGGGACAGGAAATGTTATTGGAGATAAAAATTATTGAGGACGCTGGTCCGCAAGACTTGCCACAGATAGAGTGTTGCGGAGTAGTGAGTCTCAGAACAACAGAACTGACAGTAGGGGCAGTGACTGAGCCTGGGGTGTGCCTGTTTTATATTTCCCCTCCAGTACTGTATCTATGTCATCTTTTGTAAGCCGATGTTTGGAGCTCTCTCATTGCTCTCTTCTCTGTTCACTGTAAGTGATCGTACCTCACTGCAGGATTTATTGAAGACTCCAGATTTCCCTGCACTTTGTCTTTCTGGCTCACCAACCATCTTCAATGTGGTGATGGACGAGACACCCAGTAATTGGGAAGTCTACTGAGTCAGGAAATTCCTGCGTATCGAAAGAGGCAGAGAAATAGACAGAATGGGAAATTAGACTGATGCAGTGAGGGTTACACAGGGAGAATGGCACCAAGTCCCAGAGATATGGAAAATTCCAGTCTCCATCCCTGGCCTGTGCTGTTGCGTCTCTCTGGATTGGAGGATTCTGTTAGCACAGGATCTGGAGTAGCTGCAAAAGCGAGAGAAACTGGTAGAGGCAGTAATTAGACCCTCACAGTGAGGGATACCACATGGATAGAGACTGAGTGATACCAGCAGAGTGCAGGAAGATTTCATAATGAAACAATTATGTCGGAAGAACAGGTTTAGGTTCCTGATGCACTGGTATCAGTGCTTAGCAATGAGCAACCTTTGAGCAGGTGAAGTAATGGCCTAGTATTATTGCGAGAGCATGTATCCAAATCATCACCCAATGTTCACTGGAGACATGTTTGAATCCCACCATCAAGAAGTGGTGGAATTTGCAGTCAATGCAGTTTTTTAAAATTGCAATTAACAATCCATTAATAAGTACGAAACTATTGCTGACGTCCAAAATAACGTTTGTTCATCAAACAGACACTTGGGGAACATCTGCTATCCTCATGTGGTCTGCACAACATACTCACATCAAAGTGTTTGCCTCTCAATTACTCTCTGAAATGGCCGAGCAAGTTTCTCAGCTCAAGGGCAGCTAGGGCTGGGCAAGAAAGGCTGGTCAGCCAGAGACACCAAAATGACATACCTGATTTAAAATATAATCCATTAGGATGGTCCCAATGTAACTGTGCTGCGACCAGTGTCCGGGCCAGTCATGTTGATAGGTTTATGGACAGTGCTCTAAACTGACAGAGAGGATGCAGGGACAGGATTCAGGTGAAAGGAGCTTTCCAAATGCAAACAGAAAAGGTGAAGCATTGGAGCAGCATGGCAATGTGGCTGAAAACAATCAGAAAACAACAGCATGGGACAAAGCTGAACTAAAGAGGCAAATCAGCAACTTGGGCTGTGACAGGGAATTGTGGGGAAAATTTAATTATGTGTTTTTGTCAAATGCACAAAGTCTCATCAATAAGGTAGGTGGATTTGTGACACAGAGATAAATGGGATTTAGACACCAAAGAGACGTGGCTACAGGTGAACACAAATATTCAATGGTCACAATCTTGTGCAAATTCATGCAAATGGACAACGTTAACAGTAATGGATAAAAAAGACATTACAGTGAAAGCATTTGGCCGTGGATCATGAAGTAGAGCGTGTCTGAATGTAAATTCTGGTTACTACTGACCAAGGACACAAGGAGCAGAACAGTTTTCGCCACAGAACAACATTTCATTGCTCATCACTGCATTAAACAGGAATCAATTGGAATTTTTAAAAATAAACACATTATGATAATTTTGGGAAACGTCATTATTCATATAATCTGAGATAATCGCAATGATAACAGTGAGATTTTTTTTTCTGTATTTCTTTGAATAACATATTTTGCAACTGGCTAGGGACATAACTACCTCAGACCGACCGTTGTCTGATGAAACTTAGTGAATGAGTAATATCACACAGAAAACTCCTCTGGGATATTTTGATAAAGTGTCATTTAAAGAAATAAAAAGTTTTAAACTGACTCAAGAAAAGACAAGCTACAAGTGGAAACAAAAATAGCCAATGACATGAGTTTGACAGGAGAAATGACCAAGGTAAACAGGCTAAACAGACTGAAACATGTGTCTGTAAATGAACAGTAGAAAACATTTGAAGAAACAATGTAAAACATTTAACAAAAGGATATTCCACTGAAACAGACAAACCTCAGCAAGAAATCCCCACCTCTCTCTCACTCAGGACAAAATGGATCATATTAGATTATCAGGCCGAGACGATCACCAAAAATTACTTAAAATCCTGAAGTGAGAGAGTGTTTTAGAGTAAGTTTTAAAGGGATTGCAAAGGGTCTGCTAGCAGGAGGAGTGCAGTGGGAAGGGGAATCATTGACACGACAGGAATAGGGAGAGGTGACGGTGCCGGAGGTGGTGAGAGTGTTACAGAGAGTGGTCAGGGCCTGAACGGTGTTACAAAGCCATAAAGATTGCTGCAGAGGGAGGGGTTTGTAGAGGTAGTAAAGGAAGGTGTGTTCCTTTCATTTATTCATTCATGGAATGAGGATGTCACTGACTGAGCCAGGAATCTTTGTCCTTCTGCTAATTATCCAGACGGTCGCTCAGAGTCAGCCATACTGTTGTGGGTCTGGGTTCACATGTCGGCCACACCATGTTAGAATGTCAGATGTTCTAGATTAAAGGAGGTAAGTGAACGAGAGCAATTCTTCCTACTGATCAACAATGGTTTCATTGTGGCCACACCATGAATCTCAACTCCTACTCTCAATGCTCTGACCAATGAGGGTAATCATCCCAAATGC